>NW_021620876.1:2668894-2683884 GCF_004785775.1 Grammomys surdaster
ACTCCTGCCTTCCCATCCTGGCATTCCCCTACACTGGGGCATTGAACCATCTCAGGCACAAGGGCTGCTCCTCCAACTTATGTCCAACAAGGCCATCCTCTGCCACATATACAGCTGGAGTCATGGGTCCCTCTGGTCTCTCCATGTGTGCTCTTTGGTTGGACTCTTTGGTCCAGTCCCTGGGAGCTCCAGGAGGTGGGGTGTTGGCTGGTTGACACCGTTGCTCCCTTCATGGGACTACAAACACTCTCACCTCTTTCAGTCCCTTCTCCAACTCCTGGATTGGGAACCCTGTGCTCAGTCCGATGGTTGGCTACAAACATCCACCTCTGTATTTCTCAGGCTCTGGCAGAACCTCTCAGGAGACAACTATATCAGGCTCCTGTCAGCAGGCTTCTTGGCAACCAGAATAGCATGGCATCCGGAATAACGTCCGGGATTGGAGACTGTATATGAGATGGATTCCCCAAGTGGGGCAGTCTCTGTATGGCCTTTCCTTGAGTCTCTGCTCCACACTGTACGTCAATATTTCCTCCTGTGAGTATTTAGTTCTCCCTTCTAAGAATCACTGAAGCATCCACACTTTGGTCTTCCTTCTCCTTGAGCTTCATATGGTCTGTGAATTATAACTTGGTTATTCCAAACTTTTGGGCTAATATGCACTTATCAGTGAGTGCATACCATGTGTGTTATACTGTAGCTGTTTGCTCACTCAGGATGATATTTTCAAGTTCCATCCATTTACCTGCGAATTTCCTGAAATCATTGTTTTTAATAGCTGAGTAGTACTCCATTGGGTAAATGTACCACATTTTCTGTATCCATTCCTCTATTGAAAGACATCTGGGTTTCTTCCTGCTTCTGGCTATTATCAATAAGACTGCTATTAACGTAGTTGAGCATATATCCTTATTATATTTTTCTTAAGAAATGTTATGGAAATAGCATTTGAAAGTCTTCAATATATGAAAATATTTTCAGTTTATTATTGATTTGTCACTTTAAATTAGAATAAATGAAAGCCAAAATCTTTCCTAATCAGAGTCTCAAATTTGTGCCTTCCTTGTCAACCTCCTTCCAGAACTGCTTTTGACATATCCGCCACTCTATTTCATCACCCTTTGTATGTAATCCTTTTATTTTTCTGAATGCTTTAGAATCTTCTGTTTAATCTTCAGTTCTGAATAAAACTCTGCAGTGCAAAGAAGTATTTGCCACTATTTCATTCAAGGCACTCAAGTAAGAGCTTTTGATGGTGAGTTCATGCTTAGAACTGCAAGATGCTCTGGTGATCAGGCAGTATCATCCTCCCGGCCCTCAGTGCATCTCCAACTTGGAGGCTGCTCCCTTGGGAATCATCATTAATTATTGCTATTTTTAGACACAACTCTCATCTCCTTTTTTCTTTTTTGAGAGAGAGAGAGAGAGAGAGAGAGAGAGAGAGAGAGAGAGAGAAAGAGGGAGAGAGAGAGAGAGAGAGAGAGGATTGCATTTAGGTTTTGTCTTCCAATATTTGTACTGGAGTTTTTCCTTTTTGATATCATATTTCAAATTTGTAAACATTTTTTCTTGTTCTTTTCAAAATATAAGAGTGCATGTGTGCATGCACACACAAACACACATACATATACACACAAATACACACATTCTTGTGTCTTAATGGAATGCCACATGTTTTTCTGGGATTATTTATTTTTTATTTATTATTGATTTTCTCATGTAGTTTATTTCTTTCTGTTTTTTATGTTTATGCATATCTACATTTTGGTTCTGTCACTTTTAGGATATGTTTTAATGAGGTATCTACCTACTACTTCTTTGTTCTTGTTACAGCATTAAGCAAGGCATCAACAGTGGTTGGATGTTATATACTGTAGAATCTAGGCTTCACTAGATATAGGTCTATCATCTTATGTTGTAACACCCATAGTGATAGTAGATTTTCTTTTGGTCTCAAATCCAGTGAAGAAAGCCTTTTCCTGAAATTCTGAGATTGGCTATCAGCTTCCATAAATGAGAATGAAGAAAATATTGTAGCTCATTTCAAGGCTGTGTATTATTAACCCCTAGACAATAGCTGTTTAAGTCTTGCTTCTCTCCCTATCATCTGACTACTGAAATATCCTGAGAGTTTTCATTGTCTTTTATTACAAAAATATCTAATAAGGATATCAAAACTTTTTTTAAAATGTCTTCATTATTTTTATCCTACCTTGTTATCAGCTTTACATATTTAGGGTATTACCATTTATTTTATTTTATTTTATTTTATTTTATTTTATTTTATTTTAGGAATTTTGAGGTATAACAATATTGGTCCTTGACTTTTCCAGTATTTCATCAGTGCTCAGCATTTCTGGTCCATCTAAGCCAGGTTACCATATCAGTTAATGAACATTACTTAATCAAACTTCATTGGCTTATACATTGTATTTTTCATAAGTTTAGATTCCAAAATTCAATTCTAAAAGTTTTGCTAGGATATAACTAAACACATATGGCTAATATTATCTGTTTAAATATAAGATCTGGTAACATATTAAAATGTATGTTGAAGTTTAATATTTTGCTGTGCATTGGAACTCTAAATGTGGGCCCTGGAGACCTGGTTGCCTCAGGTATGAGAGAGTCTGAACATAGACCCAAGTGACACTATGTGACATTGCCCTCAAGTTATATTATGGTGTTAAATAAAAATGCTGACAGCCTATATCTGGACAGAATAGACATAGGCATGGTTTAGGATTTCTGGGCCTAGAGTTGGCGGAAAACCAGGAGGGAGAGAAGAAGATGAAGAAGAAGGGAAAGTCACCATGGCTTAAGAGTCAAGAAAACATGGCTCTGAGAGCTGGTCAATTAGAGTTAATACCAGCCCAGATTAAACATCATAAGTAATAATGGGGTAACTGATAAGAAATAGATTTTAATAGTGCAGAGGGGAGATATCTGTCCAGAGCTTGTGCTATTTAGGGCTTATTATAAATATAAAGGTTACTCGTGTCTTTTATCTGGGAAATGAATGGTCAAAGGCAGGGTAGAAACCCAAGGTTGGGATAAAAATTTTCTACAACAAATGAATTTAATAGTTATATTATGCCTATACATTTCTATATTCCATATTTATATATAAGATGTTATATGTAATTATAATATGCATATATCATACATAAAATATCTATATTACATACTTTCATAAATGTATAGGCTATTTGTGCAAACTTCCTAAATGACTAATTTCAATCATTAGGTTACTGATGACAAAGTACAAATATTTCTAGCTGGACTGAAAAGCTGTGGGTTTTGGACTCAGTGTATATGTGGTTTGCTATTGTAGTGCAGCTTTTTGGAGTGGTTGAAAATGTGTCAACTCTAGCTTTGTTTTAGTTTCTTATTAGTCATTTCTTTCCTTTGTAATGAATTCTACCCTTATATACTGATCCAGAAAAACAGAGAGGGATTAAGAAACTGAGATAATTAATTTCAAAATAATCTTCCGTGTATGTGTGTGTGTGTGTGTGTGTGTGTGTGTGTGTGTATAGTCCGACTACTCATAGGCAAAGGTTTCACCTCCATATTACAAGGGAAGAAACTAAGGGTCAAAAAGTAACTAGCCCAAAGTTTTCTAAGCAGCATAATTTTCATATAACTGTACAAAATATTTTTTATAACATTTCTATGCAAGAAACAAACATAAGCATATTCATGTTATATATGATGTTTTATAGAAATAAATTGGCACACAAAATCATTGCCGGCTCCTAAGTGCTGGCAACAAGGATGTTCATGGACGAGATGTTTATCAGTAGTATCTAATCATCCTTGTCCATCTCCTATTAAATTTAGCTTTAATCATGACTTCTAGGTGTAATTTCATGTTCTTAGATAAAAATGCAAGAGATTATATTACATATTCAGTAAGCCCACTATATCTGACATATTTATTTTGAAAAACTTTTCAATTTATACTGTCACAATTTACTCATATCAAAGATGATCCAATGCCTACTTGGCTGTATCAGAAAACAAACAAATTAAATGGTAATAAGATACGAGAAATGTAAGATTCTTCAAAATTGCTATTTTTGCTGAGTATAAATAGAAACTCTGTGAAAGTGGGATAAATTAGACTCTAACCCCGTGGGTCACAGTGAAATGCAAGACACCCTGTATTCGAGGGCCAGTTGATTTCCTTCCAATCCTCCTACATGGAATGGCACCAGCAGGGTTTCTATTAAACTGTTTCCATCAATGTGGAGTAGCATCTCCTATATACTTACTGAGTGAAGCAATAACAAATGAAAGCCAGTCTCATTTCAGCTTCACTATTGTATAGACTTTCTAACTTCTCAGCTCTGCTATTGCGGCACAAAAGCAGCAATAGATAGTACAGCATTGGCAGTTTATATTACTTTCATACTTCTCAAAATACTATTTAACTTTTTTTTTCTCAGCCATTTAAAGTGAAGACGTAATTTTTAGTGTACAGAAGCAGGAACTGAGCCAGGCTCATTAGCCAGATTATAGATTCCCTGTCCTTAGGTATGTTGTTTTGTCAAGAAATTGAGAAAAATAAAACAATTAATCTCCTGCTGTCAGTACAGTCATATAGGAAATAGAAGGTATTCCTTTTAGATGTCAAGGTAACTGCTTTTAAAATTATGTTGCATAAAACCATCATTACAGATTTGGAATTCTGTCTCTTCAGGTTCTATAGTAAACAGGTTATGACATCTATTGAGATATTTTGATCATCTTTCAGTGTTCTCAATGGTTTGAGAAATCAACAACTAATTACAGTGATCCCACTTCTTCCAGGTTTTAAATCATCAATCATCTTTGACCTGTTTTTTCTTTTTTTGTGTGCCCTACCTCTCAAATCTGAAGCTTATTTTTAAATTTGGTCTATTTTTCTTTCTTCAAGGTCTAAGTTTCTTTTGAAAAGGAAACTCTATTTCCAGCCTAACTCAGGACCTCGGGAACAGTTATATTTGTGAAAACAAATTTTGATGTACTTTATTTCTCTGCTGTCAATCACCTATCACTGTTATGCTCTGAACTGTGAAGATGATACAAATAAGGACTCTCATTAGAAAAAAACTGTCACACAAACATTTTCCTTACAAGGACAAGCCTAGGACATTTGTCAAAGTCACAAGACAACTAGCTTAGAAATAAACTCAAAGAAAACTGTTTCTAATGACATGAGTCATGACAGAAACAAATTACTTGGCTTTGTTGCATTTAGCCCAGACAACTTACTAGCAGAGTTTGCAACTGGGAAACAGAAAATGTGAGGACGATCACGATGCCAAGCAAAAATGAATGGATGTTAGTCATCAGAAGGAAGACTTTGATGACCCTTCCCTCTGTATACAATCCATTGGCATGGATTCATCTATGTAGAAATCTTCTGATTGGATCCTGAATATCTAACACTACCATTCATCGATTGCAATTTCTAGGGATTGAGTGTTTCATTCTCTTTGAGAGTCATATGCTGAAATCCTGAACCCAGTGTGATGGGAGCTAGAGAGAGCCTTGAACAGAAAACAAGTAATGCTTCTGCCACCACTCAGTGGGATTAGGTCACTATTAGAAGACACAGGTTGTCAATCTCCTCATTTTTTTAAATTTTTTTTATTATTTTTTTATTTTTTATTTTTTATTTTTTTTAAAAAACAGGTAGTGCCTCCTCACCAAGCACTGGATCTGTAGGCACACTAGACTTATGTTAGCTGTGAGAACGGACTTCTGTTTAAGATCCCCAATCCATGATATTTGGTTATAACACTGGGACCCAGACAACAATATTACTCTGAAAATGCTGTGAACTTTTCTTTTAAAAATTACTAATTCTTCAAGGATTGTATTTATTGTGTCTTGATCATATACACTTTCCTTCCACCCCTTCTCCCAGACCTATTCCCTCCCTTTCTATCCACATCTTCATTAAAAAGAAAATAGCATATTGAATACTATCAGTATCTACAGACTGAATAGTGGCCAATCCACAGGAGGAGCATGTTAATCCTACCAGTGGCCACAAACTTAAAAAAAAAAACCTAACTCTTTCTCACTAGCAACTACCAATTACTTAGGTTAAGTGTGTCCTGCTTACCCTCCTCTCCATGTTTGGATTTGGTCTGATTTGAGATAGGACAGTCCTCGAGTATGCTGTCATAGGAGCTTTGATTTCATCTGTGCAACTGCCTATTTGTATCTGAGAAGCAGTTTTCTTGTAGTCAACCTCTACATCTGGCTTGTGTTCTCTCTCCACCCTCAGTTTTTTGTTTTTTGTTTTTTTGTTTTTTTGTTTTTTGTTTTTTTGTTTTTGTTTTTGTTTTTTGCAGTGGTCCCTAAGCTTTTGCAAGAAGGGAACTGTTATACAGATGTTTTTAAGGATGACGTCTCCACAGCCACTTTTTTCTACAGTTTGACCACTTATTTGGTCTCTGTGATAACCACTACTGCAGGAAGAAGCCTTTCTGATAAAGTTAGAGGGATATGCTAATCTCTGAATACATGAAGAAGTCATTAGCTGTCAGTTTAATTCCATTAGCAGAGTAATAATGGTAGGTTCCTCCTAAAGCCAACCTGTTTAGCTATAGGGATTTGAGCCTATTAACACTGCCAAGTATGGGCTCAACTTTGTGGGGCAGGCCTTAGATCTAACAAAATTTTGATTACTACCATGATATTCATGTTATTATTGTACCAGTGGACATATCTTTCTAAGATGGTCATTATTATATCTCGTGGTTTTCACAGCTGATAAGACTGATGATTTTTTCATTCCTTTGGTAGCATAGTAAGGTCCAGCACTATAAAAGTTAATCAGTAGAAATGATGCCTCCAGGTCAGTACTAACATGGTTTCTGTATGTTCTATGATTGAAGTCTGTGAAGCCTTCAGCAATAGGATCTTACCATCAAGATTTGGAGAATAATCAAGAACAATGGCACTAGTCTGTGATATTTGGGGTCCCCCATTGGCTAGAAACTCCAATAAAGGTAACTGACTCTTAACACTAGGCATTTTATTTGTTAACCTGTAGTATCTGGTGGGGGCATTTTTACCTTCCCATAGGGCAACTATAATTGTATACCTCCTTAGAAAACAATGGCAAGGTATAGGAAAGAGACGATAAAGTGCTTCTAAATGGGTCAAAAGGACAAGTTACAGAGTCAAGACTTTGACCACAGTTTTAATTTTCTTTTTCACTAAATTGCAGTTGAAATAGTTTTTTCCTTGACATGGGTTTGTTTTCTAGTGTTCACTGTTACCAACTTGGATTTTCATCTTTGACTCACAAATGTTTCTTTCTGTGAGTGGTCATTCGCTCTGTACAGTTGACTACTGGTTGACTCTCCCCCGCCCCTCCCACCCCCAGGAAAAGTCCTTTTCCAAATCCTGTTCAAATAATCCAATCTTCCTTCAAGAAAGGAATACTGGCAGAGCAGCTCCTCTCATTTTGTATTCTCTTTCCAACTTGTAGTTTTATTTATTTTCAGCACTCCAAGGAAATAAATCCTCATGGTAGAAAAAAGTTTATAAAAATATTGGATTTAGAGACTATCAATTTGCTTGACAATTGTCACCTGAGAAGAAGACATGAAGGAAATCTAGATACTTTGCTTATACTATTGAGTAATAGCCTTAAAATCATGCTTCTCAATTGAGATGATGAAATCCTAAGTGATCTGATCATCATGGTAAAATAAATAGGTACCTATGATTGACAGTATGGAAATAATTTTAATTTCTTGCCTGGATTGTTCAAGTCTCTATATCAATATTTTTAACCAGAAAAAAACCCTGCAAAGATACACAATTATAATATTAAAGCATTGTACTAAATAATACTAGGTGATACCTGACAGAATGACATAAACCTATTATGTTTGCAACTTATATTTAAAAAATCATTATATTAAAAATACTTTGATATAGCATATCTATCTATATCTATAGATATACAGAATTTCTATATGTACATAAGAAAAAATATACATGTGCGTATGAAAATATGTATTTTAAAGGCATTCAAGCTGACTTTAAAAGAACAGAAAATTACTAAGCACATAGTGAATTAATACAAATGTATTTTCCAGATTTAAAAAGTAAAGAATATTAAAAATACATTCAAAATTTCTCATATAAGACATTTTTGAAAAATACTATGGATTTTATTTATAAGCAAATTAAAATTAAGGTTATAAAAATATATTCCTTAAAAGAAACATATCTTATAATATTTGATATGTGACGTAACACTGAAGAAATAAAGAAAACATATCTGTTTTACTATTGCTTTGTTTGTAGTGCTAGGACTAAAGTTGAGAACAATCCTATGCTCAGCTCATTGCTCTATATCCCCAGCCCAGGAATAACTTTATAGATGTTGTAACACTTTTACTGTAGACAAATTGGTGCCATATATATATATATATATATATATATATATATATATATATATTACATGTGTGAATATATATGTATGTATATATACATACACATATATATGTATGTATGTATATATATGCATACATATATATTCATTTTGGTGAACTATGCAGGCATTCTAAATATTTGCTTTCCTTTTGTGTGGGGAAAGAATTATATATTAACACCTCATTGTTCTCAGCCTTGACCACCCAACTTCCTTTGGCTAGTGCAAACCTATGTTTGAAGAAACATACATTGTTTTAAAGTATTCATAGAAAACACAAGTCTCATAACAATGTTAATTATTTTTCTATCAAAAGCTAGCATGTCCTAGGAAGTATTACCCTTGTAACCTAGGTCATAGTAAAAAATGATGTGGAAAAGAGCCAAAGTTATCTACGGTGGTGACATAAAATAAGCAAGAGGTGAATTCTTTACAGTTGCAGTATGAAGACTTTGATATTATTTCTTAGTAGCGCATAATGTGACCTAGAACTTACCCTGCAGCTACTTTATTTCTTAATGAAACTACATACATATAGAGAAATTATATACATATGGACATCATTTTTATGTGTGCTTCTGAGCAAATCTAACAGCCTGAATTTGATCCCTATATGTAAAGGTAACAGAAGAGCATCAGCTCCATAGAACTGGCTTCTGGCCTTCACACATGAGTCATGATATTATAATATTACACCATTCCTCTGCTTCACTTCCCTCCTCCAAACCCTCCTATATACCCCTCCTTCCTCTCTTTCAAGTTTATGGTCTCTTTTATTTCATGAATATGCTGCAATAGATTACTAAATACATAAGCACAACCTGCTCATTCTGTATAATGTTACCTGTATGTATGAATCTGATTCAGTTGGGATTTTCAGACATTGTTCTAGTGACTGTCTCTTGTAGCCATGTGAAAGGAGTAATACAAATTCCACTAGTTTCCATGGATGCCCAAGGTGATAGCAACCTCTTAGTTACTAGGAGGAGAAAGGACCATAAGCCCATCCCTCTGGTGTTTCATACAAACTCCCTACCTCATAAATGTGGGTTCTCATTATAGAGGAAAGCATTTTGGTCATTTACTGGGCCTATCTTCCAACACCTTCATGAGACCAGAGGGGAGCCCATCATCACTACAAGGTTAAGAAGGAATCCAGGCTTATTATGTGTCTTGTATGACTTAAAGTTAGAAGCTGGTCATAACTCCCACTGATGAGGATTATGAAAATCTCAGCTGTGACACAACCTGGTGTGGTGTGGTCATACCTCACTGCACAGGGTAATTTGTAGGGAAAGTATAGGGTCAAGTTTCCCTACTCAGCTTTTACTGGCATCAAACGGAAAATCACAGAGTTTGTGTTTTGTTTGGCTAGTTGAGAGCAGTATTGTGTAAAACTTTTGATATTGCTAGTCAGCCTTACTGACTAGAAAAGAAAAAGCTTTTCATATAATCCGTTTTCATATAAGCCACCCTGATGTACATTCATTCATGTTTCCCAGGGAGGTGGGGCAAATTCTTCTGTTCCTAGTTCATAATAAATGTTCACGAAAAAATTCATAGAACTCACTGCTGTGACATGCCTCAGTCCTGAGGTCCCCTGTTAATCTGTTGTCTTTCCACATTCCAGATTACTAATACATCTGTTGTTTACATAAGTTGCATTTAGTTGTGGTAGTAGAGAAAATACACCTGTCCCTTCACAAAACCAGAAGTGTCAAGAATTAAAAATGAAAAGCATCAATAGAAGTTACTATTGTTTTTAGATATATACTCTCCCCTTTTCAATATTAAGTCAGTTTTGTATCTTACTTACTCTCAAAACAGAAATCTCCCTTACTGCTTTCCATTCCCAGAGGTTTAAAAAAAATCCTCTAGTCTTTTCCATCCCTCAGACTGGCATTTGCCTATGCTGACTTTAATAAATGCTTTCATCAATTGGCAGTTGATCAGATGGTTTGTGTGCCCTGATAGGGTGACACAGAACCTCTTTTCAAACTGACAGAGTATTCTAAGCCTTTACTCTTTCCACTAGCAAAAGCTGCTTTGTAAATGCCAGGTTCTTTCAAAATTGTGCTCCTCACGGCCGCATGTATTATTCATCTAACTGAGGTATCCCACACAATCACGGGTGAACACTTCAAGAAATTTATCTATGAGTTTCCCTTTGATGCTGTGAGAAGATTCAGAATGACTGGACTGGAAGATGATTGTATTTTTCCTTTCCTTCTGGTTAAACTGAAGATATGTGGCTTCTGCTTTATATCACCATGTGACAGGTTGCCAAGGAAGATGACCTTTAGAACTAGAGTCACCTGAGTAAAGAGAAATGAGCTGTGTGATCCAACTGTCACAGAGTACATACTGACACCAACAAACGAATGCACACATTTCTTTAGGTCCGTACATGATACTTTGTAATGGGGCATCAAGCAAGGCATTAAATGGGCAAAGAGTAGTGGCAGAAGCTGGGCCATGGCTAAGTATTTTCCTCTCGCTACACTCTTATGATGACCAAATCTTAAATGAGATATAAATATACAAAGCTCTAACTAATGACACTGCCATCACACTGTGGGACTCAATAAATCAGGAAGTCAGGAAGTTCCTGTAACTTGTACAATTCAACTAGAGGCAAAACCAAGACTGTCATTCAGTGGATGCCCATCTGCTCTTGTCACACACATACCACGTGGTTACCAATAATGATCTTCAAATTTTTGATTATTCTGAGTTAGTCTGAATTTTTTTTTATTCTAGTTTGATTTCTGTTACTGTTACAAAAGCAACAACCAAGATCAACTTAGAGAAGATAGGATTTATTTCATTATTACAGCTTACAGACTATGATGACTGGAATTCAAAGCAGGGGTATGAAGTGAGGAACTGAAGCAGAGACCACAGAGCAAAGTTGCTCACTGGCTTGCTCTCCCTGCTTTTCCTCAGTCAGCTTTCTTACACAACCCAGGACCATCTGCCCAAGGGCGACACCCCCTACACCCCTCACAATGATTAGTAAAGAAAATATCCCACAGACATGCACACAAGCCAGTTTGATAGAAGCAGTTCCTCAAGTGAAGTTCTGTCTTGCCAGGTGACTTTAGTTTACTTCAAGTTAGAGAACAAATTACCAGTACAGTTATCAAAGGATCCTAGATATATAATCATACTGAGGTTTGGCAACTCATTCCCATAAAAGTCAGGACTTTGAGACTAAACCATTAAAAACAAAACAAAACAGAACAAAACCAAACCAACACATACCAAGAAGTGTCTGAGAGTGTGCTGTGATTCCTTGGGTGGATAACACTCTTTTTCCTGTGACAATCTATTCCTAAGTTGTCTTTATGGCCCAATCCAAGCCTTTCTGAGGTCTATAAATGACAGAGTGAGTGAGGTCCATGGGTCCTTATTTTATAAACCATGCCCTCTTGGGATTCCTTTGTATCCCATTTTCGAGAATGACCTCCAAGCTCACTTGTTTCCCTGAGAACTTAAACTGGCTGTGGTGTCCATCTCTCACTACTTTTCTAAACTGCAGAGCTGAGTTCTTCTGTAGCTATCTGGAAGGCTGTAAATGCTATACAGAGATATTAGGGTACTAGGGGTTATTAAAGAACTTTTTCTTGAGACAGAATTTCATTTTGTAGATATGGTAGCCTTAAATTAACAGCAGATTTCCTGCCTTTGCCTCAAAAGGTCTGGAATTATAATTGTGACTCACCAAACCGTAGCAATTACCTTCATCTATATCTATAGCTATATATCTGTATCTATGTATATATGTATCTATATCTCCTGAACACATAAAGGTTTCCAGGTTTGAAAAACAGAAAGTTCTATGATATATACTTTACATTCAAATCTAGTTTAGATAAGTGTTTCTGTTACTTATTGTCAGAGAAAACAGAATTTTGAACTTAAGTGTACTTTAACTTTTATACCTAATTAGAACTTTAATCTTTTATTACTATTATTTATCATTTGTGTTATTAGTGTGCATATATGTATGTTTGTATGATGCTTGTCTAAGTATAAGCAGACACTACAAGCCACAGAGAATAAAACATATAGAAACAAAAGGACAAACTTCAGGAGTCAGTACTTTCCCTCCACTCTATGGATTCTACGGATCAAATTCAGATGCCAGACTTGGGTTGCAAGTGCCTATAACTACTGAGTCATCTTGCTGGTTCTAGGTGTAAGATATTATTCCTTATAAATATCTGGTAATCTCTTTAGTTCAATACCAGGAAACAACGGATAGGTAAACATTGGCTGTTGTAGAAACAGGGGAGCTTATCTAGTAGACTAATCTACTAGATAATCTACTATCTAGTAGGCTAATGAGGGGTCTTAAAACAAAAAATGTCAGGAAACAAGGCTCTCTTGCTTCTCTCTTCTGAGGGAAGGTATCTATCCAATATATTAATATGGTAAATTGCTCTGTAAGACAGATACAATGTTTTTATGTCAGACAGATGTGCTTACTGTTGAGGATAGAGGATAATGAAGATACTTTCTTCCTCTTGAGTAAAGGTTGGGTTGGTTTAGTAGTAAAAGTTTTGGGCTTTAAGAGATTGAGACTTCCTTCATCCAAAAGCTCTCACATGTAACAAGTACTTGCTGTAACTCCATGGGTCATTCTTTATTCTATCAAGTGACTGGAAGGAAAGAACTATTAAGAAGAGATGAAGTGAGCTGGCCAGTGGTGGCACACACCTTTAATCCTAGCACTGGGGAGGCAGAGGCAGGCATATTTCTGAGTTAGAGGCCAGCCTGGTCTACACAGTGAGTTCCAGGACAGCCAGGGCTGTACAGAGAAACCCTGTCTCGAAAAACAAACAAACAAACAAAAATACATGAAGTTCATTCTCTGGCTCCAGAGACTTGCATCACCTATGAAATTTTTTCAAGTGAACATACTAGTTTGATAAAAAGTGACAGTATCAATATTCAAGTATTTTGAATATTGATATTTTCACCACACTATGCTATAGTACCTACTGGTTAACTAAACTAAATGTACCTGTGGAAAATCCCAAAGACCATAAATGAACAAAAGGTTCGACATGCTCCTCAAATGTGGTGATCTGTTGACCACAGTTTATGTGATGTACCACTGCACATATCATATTCTCATCAAAGCAGTATGTAAGTAGTGTAGACTTTGGGTGGTCTTGAACGTCAATGGGCAGGGAGCTACATGAAAAAGCTGCCTGAACAGAGCAATTACAGCGTCTACTTTCTTAACCTCTGGGTGGTTTTCTGTGGCTTCCAGTACCCATTGGCTCTTCACATTCAGAACTATAATTTTCTGTTTCTATTCTGGTCTTTTACCGGAAATGTTAGAACTTTTGAGAATACGGTTAGTAAGACACGTTGAAGCATACTGACATGGTGAACTATTAAATACATTCAAGAACACAGCCTTATCCCAATTTTCTCTGACATTCAGACATGTGGCCCCATAAATAAACAATGGAGATCCGGGAAGAAGAGGAAATGCAGAGCTGATACTGATATGTGATGAAAAGTCATAAACTCGTCTGCACTGCTGTGGAAATGTTTATACTGCGTCATCGATGTGCTGACCAGCAGTCCCAAAGGGCTACTAAGAACTTGAGAGGTGATGCTCAATTGAATTGGTATCCAAGTGACAGAGAGAGAGACAGAGTATAAAGACAGAGTTCAAAACGAAATATAACTATCTATTAAAACATCCTCATATTAAAGTAGTAAATTAGATATATTGGATTAAAAGAAATGAAACATTAACATAATTTTACTGCTTATTTTTACTTTTTATTCATGGCCATACTTTTTTAAAAAAAATTGTTTCTCTCAATTTTTTCTATTCTGTTTTTGTTTGGTTTTCATTTTTGGTTTGTTTTTGTCTGTTTTGGCCACTGACATTTAATAGTGATATCTTGGAACTGATCCAAAATTATATACTGACTAGTTATTGACTTTTATATAATTGATGAATCATTATCTATTATAGACTTTTGTAATCTTTCTTGTTCTTCAATGTTATTATTCTTATTTAATTTAACTTGTTTCCAGTTAAAGGAATAGAAAAATCTAAGAAAAGATTGTGTGATGTTTTAATGTCCTGGGAGATTTGAATTCTGAGTAGGATGCCTCAGCTTCTCTTAGCTGTCATTCTTAGTCATTTAAGAGAGCAGACCTATACCAGGTGGTGGTGGCACATGCCGCACCACGGTGAGACACATATTTAATTCCAGTACTTAGGAGACAGAGGTAGGCTGATCTCTGAGTTTCAGGCTAGCTTGGCCTATAGAGTGAGTTCCAGGACAGCAAGGCTGCATAATGAAAGCCTGTCTCAAATAATTGAGAGAAAGAGATACAGACAGAGACATAGAAGACATAGAGACAGACAGACACATACACAGAGAGAAACAGAGACAGAGAGACACAGAAAGACAGAGTTACAAAGAAAGTCAGAGAGAGAGAGAGAGAGAGAGAGAGGCAGAGAGAGAGAGAGAGAGAGAGAGAGAGAGAGAGAGAGAGAGAGAGA
>NW_021620876.1:2683894-2719909 GCF_004785775.1 Grammomys surdaster
AGAGAGAGAGAGAGAGAGAGAGAGAGAGAGAGAGAGAGAGAGAGAGACCTGCAGTGCAGCTTATACATTCTTCTCTTTCCATATTTCTGTTTCACATTGCTCCCATGCCCTGTACAAGTAAGTCTGGTTTCTTGATTTCTAATAACCTTTAATTATTATCAAGTATAAAGAAATATGTTTTCTTTCTGATATCTATGTGGAATCATATGCGTAAAATGATTGCCTTCCATTCCTTCCTCTCTCTGAACTCTCACCACACTGAAAATGCTCATACTTCTTATGCAGATATCCTTGTACTTGTGTGTGTGTGTGTGTGTGTGTGTGGTGTTGGAGGGGGTATATATAGTGTGTGCATGTGTGTGAACTGGTATGCATGCTTGTGTGTACAGAAGCCAGAGGAGGACATGAGGTGCTTTATCACTCTTTATTGTTAGCATGAGACAATGTCTTTTACTAAATGCCAGAGTGGCTGGGAGATCAGCTGTCTCTGCCCACTACAGTCCTGAGATTACAGATGTGTGTGTAGTTATTCTGACTTCTTATGTGGGAGTTGAGATCTGAGGTTAGTTCTTTCTCTTACCCAATGTGTCATCTCACTTGCCCCTCATCTCTGATTGTAGAAAATACAGAACATGCGTGAGGTTTAAAGTGGGATTCCCTTGTTTACACTTGAGTAACACAGTAGAAACATAGGCCAAGTATTTTCATGGTTCCTTCAAATTTTAGTCTTAAAAGCCATCCAGTAGTTATTTCTGTGTGCACACAGACATAAACAAGTTCTATCATAGAGAATATGCCTGCAGAATTTTTATTTTTTTTATTTTTTTTTAAATAATTTTTTTTTAATTTCTTTTTTTTTGAACATGAAATGCTTTTTTATAGCATGTTTTACAAGGGGTGGGGGTAAGAGGGGTCAGGTGGTGGTAAAGTACAAAATCTTCTTGGCCTGTGCCTTGAAACATGTCATGGTCTATATGGTACATTGCCTTGAATTATGATCTACCTGCTGTTCTTCAGAAGATATGGTACACTGCTTGAGTTATTGTCTCCCTGCTATTCTTAAGATGATATGGTACTCTGCTTTGAGTCTATCTGCAGTTGCTAAGCAGGATCTTGCAGTTGCCAAGCTTCAGAGGACATTGTGCAGGTGGGGAAAGGTAGGGGTGAGGGTAAGGGCGAGGGTCCTGGCTTCTGGCATCTCCCCCTTCTCTGTTTAGTTAGAGAAGGCATCTTATGATCAATCCCAACTATGTGAATTTTGAATTTGGATGTCTAATTATGGGGGGTCTTAGACAAGTTCACAACCCCAAAACACTGATGTGAGACGAGTCACATCGATGGTCGAAGGTTTTAGGCTGTCGACGATGGGCAACGTCAAGGGACTCCGATGTGGGTGAAAGGAGGGTGAGAGCCCTGTCTTAGGCCATGTAGGCTGCACCCACTCCCAGCACCATGCACTCCTTTTCGGCTGCATTGGGTGGGCCCCTGGGAAGTGGACCTACAATAATCCCGTCATTGGGCTAACTCACAGCCATCCTAGTCCCTTGTAAATGTTCAAGTTACCAACCATTTGTCAGTTTGGGGTGTAATATTGTCATGAAGGAAGGCTCCCCAATGTTAGCGGCCATATCAAGGGCGGCCTTGGTTTAGGAAAAAGCCAATTTTTGTTGTGGTGATCAAGAGGCCAAGCTCTCTAGCGAGAGAAACGAGGGCAAAGCCAGGCATACCAGGAACCCTTCTGGAGGGCGTGGAAGTCTAGGGGTCGACTGTAGGGGGAGGCAGGGGAGCTGGCAGCTGTGTCAGTCTCCTGCGGAGTCACTTCTGGATCCTCTTCAATTTTTGGCTGATGGTAATGAACTTCAACCGTCTTCTTGATGGTAGCATCAACCTGATTCTGTGGATGACAGGTCGCGGGCGACGATCTCTGTCTCGCTCAATCTTGATGTTGTGCGCACATCCTCTCAATGAGGGTCCGTCCAGAGGGGTCCATGCCTCGAGCCCCACGTCTGGGTGCCACTTGACCCGACCGGCAGGTCCTAGTTATTCGTGGGGGCGAGGAGGACTGCAACCTGCTATTCTTCAGAAGATATGGTATACTGCTTGAGTTATGGTCTCTCTGGTATTCTTCAGATGATATGGTACGCTGCTTTGAGTCTATCTGCAGTTGCCAAGCAGGATCTTGCAGTTGCCAAGCTTCAGGGGACCTTGCGCAGGTGGGAAAAGGTAGGGGGTGAGGGTAAGGGCGAGGATCCTGGCCTCTGGCCCATCTGGATTAGAACTTCTAACAGCAGGCATCATGGGTGATTCATTTTTACCTGGAAAGAAAAAAGAAGGGGATTCTCAGGGAGATTTCTCTTCCCTGGATGTAAATTGTTACTCATCGTATTTATGGTTGGGCCTGGCTTTGTGAGGGTATCTATTTTTTTCATTAATATTTGTGGTAGCCAGTTAGCTGTGCCTTCTGTGGTATTGGACAGGCATATCAGTCCTCGGCTCCATAAGTGAACTGGGTCTGGGGCATTCCATTTATGGGTATGAGGGTCCTTCCCCATATCTATGGCAAAGTTTTGTTGGTCTTGGTGGTGCCCGAGGTTACCAACATGGTCAGCAAGAGATTTGCCATGAGCTTTCAGCTTTAGAGAGAGAAAAGTGAACAAGGCATGATGGAGAGTATTTCAGGGGGACTCCTTCTGAGGGGGTACCGTTCCCCCTCTTTTGTTTTTAAAGCCAATTTTTCAGAGTTCTTGTAAAGTCAGGGCAGAAGCGCCAACAGTTGCTCCTTCCACACTCAGAGAGTCATGAAGACCTTATTTAAGGATATATAAATCTATATTAATAATCTTTTGTCAAAGGACTTTTATAGCACCACTGACAAGTCACTGACTTGTCACTGCAGAATTTTTATAATACCCATGTGATTTCTTCCTATATTACTTCCTTGTCTGGCAAGGGAGACTTTTTCAATGGAGGGATGCTATTCCAAATGTAAGGCCAGTGGGCTACTAGCATTCATGCAAATCTCAAAGGAAACTAAAATATGTGTAGAGAAACCAGTTGTAATTAATCTAAGACATAGAAATGACAGTTATGTGTTCTGACATTCTATGACATAAAAAACATTATATATATATATATATTTGCCTGGGTATATTAAAACCAATTATGATAGATACTGAAAGAATTTTTTCTGTATATGACTTAAAAATAATGATGATAAGTTATTTTGTACTATATTATGTATATGGTTCTTACAGATATCATAGGAGGAGAATGTTGTAGCTTCTTAAAAATTACAAATAACTTTCAGAGAGATTAAGAATATTGACTATGTTGAGCATGAGAATGCATGCATGAAATACTAGCACACAGGAGGTACAGACAGAAGGATTGTGAGTTGGAGGTTATCTTGGGATTATACAGAGTCCCACACAATCTAGAAGTACAAATCAAGACACTTTCTGAAAGAAAGAGGGAGAGGATGGGGTTTTCTAAGGTCATATCCTGATGGTGTAGGTATTTATGTAACCTTCAAAAGTCATACACTGGAATCCTTACTCCCACTGTATTGTAGATGATGTCACTGTAGATGGGCCTTTGATAGATGATCAGGTCATAAATGGAGTTTGTGTCTTTTTTAGATGCCAGAAAGTCACCCTGGCCTTTCCATAGGAAAAGACATACTGAATCAGAAAGCTGGCCCTCACTAGACAGTGAATATGTCAGTGCTTTGATCATGAACTTCCAGACTCTAGACTTGAGAGAAATGAATTTCTATCAATGCCATTTGGTGATCTAATGTAATGCTAGGTGTATCTAGGGTTGTGGGACTGTGTAAGGGGTAAGGGTATCTTGTGGAGAAGAGGGAGAGAGAGAGAGAGAGAGAGAGAGAGAGAGAGAGAGAGATTAAGAGAGCAAGCTAGTCTTTTGAGCTAGGCAGGAGCTAGTGGTAGCTAGAATCAGAGAGAAAATGCTGGCCTGAAACACGTGGACAGAGAAAGAGAGAGGAAGTGGGACAGAGAGAGACCTGCCTAGTCTTGTGAGCTAGGCTGGAGTTACTCACAGTTCCATGGAGAGGTTCTTGGCTTGCGCCAGAGCGGGTACTCTTGGACCTGGCTTTGCCCACATCCTCCACCACCTGTGAGAGAAACGAGGGCAGGAGAGAAGAAAGAGGCTCTGGTAGCACCCATGGGAGAGATTTGGTTACTGTACTTGCTTAGCAGACTTGGCGGCCTGGCTAGCTTGCTTGAAGATGTGTCTCCCCATGGCTGGAATGCAGAGAAGTCCTCCAGGTGAGAGATTAAGCAGCTGCAGCTATGGTGGCGGGCATTGAAGGCCTTCTCCACAGCTCCCCCATGGCAGGCTGGAACCACAGCTCAGCATGGGAGAAGCACAGAATCTTGGCTGAGTCAATTCAGCACAGCAAGGTACAAGCATGGCAGAAAGCTTGGCTGTGTTCTTCTCACTCTGTACCAGGTGGACATTGTATAGGTTATGCCCTGGCAGGGAGCAAAGCCAGTCTGTGGTTCCATGGGGGCGAGAGCAGGGCTCTCTCCAGTGGGGAGGTAGGGATCTCTGTTTGTGGCCCCAGACACTATGGGGGGGGGCAGCAGAACAGAAAACATTGGGAGCACATGGAGCTGTGCTGTGTGAAGCAATAGGCTCAAAAGCCCTGAGATAGGCGATGGAGACAGAGAGAGCCTTGGTCCCAAGTCCTGCGGGATGTATTCACCCGTAGCAGACTGACGCGGCCCGGTTCTTGAAGTCCGTGGGTGTCTGTGCCCTTTCGTGTTCACCAGCCATGGGTAAATAGACTGCAGTGGTAGAGGAGTCCCAGAGGCTTTCCACGGGTGGGTCCTACATCTTTCTCTACAGGTGGTCTCTCCCTCTTCTCCACAAAATACCCTTATGCAGTCCCACAACCCTAGATACATCTAGCATACATTAGATCTCCTCCACCTGTCCTCCAGCTCAAGGGCAAGATGGTGGCTTCCTAGCCTCCACCTTGTCTATCCCCCATCTCCACAGAGAGGGCTCCTTCACAGTGAACAGTTGTCTTTCAGGCCACAGCTCCTGCCGTGACTCTCATTCTAAGACTTTTTAACTCGGTTGAGAGATTCCCCTTTTGTTTTGAGCTCTCAGGAGTGTCTACTTCAGTCTTTCACGTGCAGCCTGCTATTGTAGTTTTCTTTCTCTCTTTTTCCCCATGTGTTCTCCAACTCAACATGATGGCTGCGACTCCTAAATCTCTGCTCTCTGCCCCTCCCCCAGGGGTCAGCCTTTCGTGCTCTGCCTGCTAGCTCCAAACTCTAGTCCCCAGTGATTTTCCCCCAGGGAATCAGTTTTTCACAGGCTGCCCGCTAGCCTAGCATAGACTTCCTACCCCTCCGCCATTTGTGGCCAGTTACAGCCCAGCTGGCTTGCCTGAAGCACCGGATCTGTGATCTGAGACCCTGTCTGCTCCCTTCACTCCTGTGTTCCTCACAGTATCTTTCTCATGGCTAAAAACTCTGGGCTGAGCCTGGAGAAACTGCTCACCTCCTGTGAGCTTCTCCCAGGAGCTGCCAGCTATACTCCAGCTTCCACATGTCTCCCCACCATGGCTCAGTTTTACACAGTCTTTTACTCCTTCTGACTCTCCTATTAAACACCTATGTTTCTTGCTTTGAGCTTTTCTTCAAGGTTGGCCTTTTTCTTCTCTACATTTAAGACTGCTAAGAAAAAAAAATGGGGAATACTCTGGCCTCTCTGCTAGAGCACCCAGCCACCATGTGGCAGCCCAGCCACCACATGACAGGGCAGGCCCCTCCCCCACTGCTTCTAAACCCGACATTAATGCTTTTACTCCTCAACAGGAAGACCTACAACAGTGTTCATGCTTTTCAACCCAAAATTTTCTCGCTCTTTTGCTTAAATGTCTCCTTTTCTCTCTAACACTCGTGACATATGTCCAACATTTTATTTCAACTTTTTAACACTTCTTCAAGGTTCAAAGGTCATATAATCTACTTCCACAGGTTAAATCAACATGCTGATCACCATTTCTCAACTCTTAATTAACAATTAGTTGCCTTTTACAGACAAACTGTTGCTACCTATCTCAGATACATAATTAACATTATGTTTTCTTCCTCAGCCATCCAAAACAGTCTCAAAGGTATATTCCAGGACCAAAATTTCCTCAAACACCTTTGCCTTTCTAGGATCTGAACAGCACACCATGACATGCTTGTTCCCAAGTAGCGTAATGCTTACTACACACCCTTTGCAGACATTCCCCTGCCTGGGTGCTACTTCCCTGTTGTGATTATACTATAGGTGCTCCCACAAGTCCAGCAGAGACAATGCTACTTCCTGAAACCTGCCTAGGACACCATGCTGTCTTCTTGACACCACCTGACTGATGACGCCAGAGACAACACTGAGACCAAGAAACATGCCAAACTCCAGAGACGATCGAGAGACACATACTAAATCCTACAGAAGACAGATCCAGACATTCCAGCTACAGATA
Organism: Grammomys surdaster; assembly: GCF_004785775.1. NCBI lineage: Eukaryota > Metazoa > Chordata > Mammalia > Rodentia > Muridae > Grammomys > Grammomys surdaster. The sequence continues at coordinate 2,690,406 of NW_021620876.1, forward strand.
AACTATTTTGCTAATATCAAATAGCTAAAGTTACATGTTAGTAAAAAAACCATAATGTCTATCTAGATTATAGTCAGCTGTTATTACCCTCAAACTGTACCACATGTATTCAATTGATTCAATGATCCATTGCCTTAACAACGCCAACCCTCAACTCCCCTTACCCTGTGATTTAATTGTGCTAACCCCTCTGTCCTACATAGTGCTTCTTTTCACTTCCTCATCCAAAATTTTCACCACAGATGACACAGTGACACCCCTTTATTAAAAAAGTAAAGGGGAGGTTATGTGGAACTGCGTAAGGGTATCTTGGTTCATGGTTGGGCTTGGGCCTGGAAACCCGAGACTCCAAGGGAGAAATGGCAGGTGTTCAGCCATGTCCCCAGAACCCAGGGTCCTGACAAGCAGTCTCGTCTCCATAGACCTACATTGTTCAGTCACATAGGCCATTACAGCCCCTCCCAAAGTACACAGGTAGAGGGCATGACTACAGGCCTCAGGCCCTAGAGAGATTTACAAACTAATGAAGGCCAGAGGGCAGAGTCAATTGAACATTCTTCCCCAGATCCTCCCCCTTTCTCCCTCCCTGTTTAACTCAGGTCTGCTCTGAGTTTCAGGGGGTACATCCAGATCCATCTATCATCCACTATGAAAATAAACCCTTTTGGAACCAAGGACTTCCTCGTATCATTGGGATCTTCCGTTGCCAATGCCTCCAGCCTCTGGAACCTTAGACTTTCTCCTGTATGTGGGACCTGCCACGTGGAAAGCCTCTGGGACTCCTCCACTGCGGCCCTTTTGCCCACATAGGATATAATATTTTGTTATATAATTCTGAACAGAGAATAAACCAAGACAGGCCATATTGCTTATCAGGTAAAAAGTTGAATGAGTTCATATCTTTACAAAGCCCATGCTTTCTTCCTACACTAGTTCCTCTTTTTAAAATGATCATTATTAAAAAAAAAAAAAGTCCTTAAAGCTAGTATGACTCCTGGTGGCTTTACTATACCTTCCTCTTGTAGCTGATTTCATTTACCATTCCTTCTTCTACCCCCTATTCTTTGCTACCTTTGTGTGGTTTTCTTTTATCATTTCCTTTTTTTTTTTTTAACACAGGGTCTTTACCATCCCAGGCTGATTTCAAACTCAACTTATTACAGGTTATGATTTTGGAGCCTCAATTTCTGCTGCCACCTCCCAATTGCTGGGGCTACAGCTTCATGCCTCCATGCCTGGCAACAACCATGATTTCTATTCCCTCTTGATCACTCCAGCTTTTATAATGTCTCTCTCCTCTTCTCATAACTCTTGGTTTCATTTCCTCACTTCATGCATTGTTTATTTATTCTTTTCCCAGCATTTCTTACTTAAGCTACATTCTTTAGTGTCCTCTGGGGACCCGGATACATGATAAAGCCTTACAGCTAGAAAAAGACAAGTGAAAACTGTAATAGCTGAAGAAGAAACCAAAGGAAAATCCCTAGATTTGCTCAGACTTGGAAGTAATTATTCTAATGAGTATGTCAAGTGTTCAAACAATGTGGAAGTCTTAAAGCCAGAGCCAGAAAAAGGCTTAGAGCTTATCTAGCATTATATATACAGTATATATTAGGCAGAACACAAGCTCAAGGGAGCTAAAATACTATGCCAGATGATTAACCATATTAGACTGAACTGAGACCGAAGACTCTGAGATTATTATTTTATGTTCTAGGAAAATGCATGCAAAATTCAGTGAGAATGTGACACAGAAACATCCTGAGTAGTACATGGGAAGACTCCAAACAACTCACTTTCTCATTTCATAAAGATGTTGAGCAGAGAAGTGAGGTACTGGATGGGAGGTCTGATTTAAGTATAGGCGACACTTGTTATTTAAGTGTTTGTTAAGTTTAGTTATTAAATTGTTAATTAAAGAACAACTTTTCATAGCTGCATGCCAAACTACATAAGGAATTCTAAGACTATGTGGATGTATTTGTGTTGTTGACCCTAGGTAGCAAAAAATTCTCTTATATCCAATGATTTAGTATTTAAGGAAGCCAACAAGATGTCTGTTATACCATTGTTCTCATTCAGTAAAATTGTTTTTCTAGAAATATATGTAATAGGATGCCTAGATCTTGTGCATGCAATAGATGGATTTCCATATGTTACCTCTTCTAAATGACTTTGCAGATGACTCTAAGAGAACATTTGTAGGTATATTCTAATCTCATAGTTAGGTCTCATGTGTGTAGTCCAGAGCACACTTAGTTTGAGGGAAGTGGCATGTTTTAGGGAAATATAGCTATGTTAAGAGACAAAATTTTGAGTTAGTACCTGGCTGTGATTTTAATGATCCAAATGATCTGTGCAGTTTGTTTCTCCATGTTCTTGTCTGTAAAATGCAGCCAGAGCTGACATTGATACTGATATTCAAAAGAAAATAGTAATTGGAATAGCCTGCATATAGTAGCTCACTTAGCATCTGGACCATTGTGAAGCTCTATAAATATTAGCTGTTATTATTTTTGGCATAAAACTTTGTCTTTAGGGATGAGACTTCAGATTGTCAATATCTCTGATTCTGAATGAGCAGCTTCAGAAAATTGTGTTTACACTCAACAGATCAAAGCTCTGTGAAATGAAATTGTGTTTCAAAAGAACAGATTGATGCCTCGTGCACAGATGTCTTTCCCCATCCTGAACCAATAGGGTAAAATGTTTTACAGATTGGATGCTTGGCAAGAGCAGAATCCTGAAATAAAACTCCTATTGTTTTTCTTTTACTTAAAAAAAAAGTTTTAAAAGAGAATTGCAACCTTGGTTATTTATTTTCTTCTATGGGGAAAAAAAAGAGCACATCTGTTTGCAATCGTGGATTGAAAGGTCTAAAAATAAATATGTTTTAAAGCAAAGCAAAGAAACTGTTGGCACTTCTAAATCCGATAGACAGGGAGGTGATGTTTGTTCTGAAGTAGTTTGGCTTCTTGTAATGATGGGGAGTAAGGAAAGGGCAGATAATATAGAATTATACAGTTTTAATGAAGTGGCTTACCACAATAAAATGTGTTATTTTTATTCATCTGGTAAATAGTTTTAGCTGAGACATAATATCTTAACATTTACATTTAAATTATGAGTGTATCCTGCATCTGTCACTCTGTCTACACAGAGATGATGAAGAAAAAGAACAATAATTTCTGGAATCAACCTCCCATCTGGAATTAGAATGCAAAGAGCAAAGTCAGAGAAGAAATCTTAGCTTTGCACTATTCTCCATATGCTTTACATAGGTATAGATTTTAAATCAGGATGCCTTTAAAAAAATGTTACTGCATGTGAGCAAGAAAAACAATTTCATTGTGAAATAGGCTTAAAAAATACTGCGGTGAGCATTTTATTTAGAAACGAACTAAACACTGGTGACTTCCAGGACAGATTTCCCCTGGGGAAGTCCAGATAAACTGAGGTTATCGAGGAGGACCTGCAAGGACTTAGATGAAAAGAGGGTTCGGATGAATTGAAATAGAAAACAGATGGAGTCTGGAAATGCGAGGGCTACAGGGACACACTGAAAGACAAACATTGGTGACTCAGATTCAGCCAAGCCAGAAAACCTTTGCAATTGCCTACTGAAAGGCATTTATATGGAGAGGGGGTAGGGGAGGTACAGAGAAGGAGGGAGGAAGGAAGGGAGAGAGAGAGAGAGAGAGAGAGAGAGAGAGAGAGAGAGAGAGAGAGCGCTTGAAGATAGAGGAAAAAGTAGCTAGCAAGTAACCAGCTGGCAAGAAACAGAAACGCATAAGAAAAAATACAAAAGCACCTGTCCTCCTTCGCCAGCTAGGAAGGAAAATAATTTATTCTACGTGGGCTAAACTTGTAGTTTAGATATTAAATTGGAAGTCAGTCTTAATAACTGATTGATAAATTACTCAAACATTTCAATTTTGTTTGAACCCCAAGGCTTTGCATGTCATATGGTCTGTGCAAGCAGTGTGTGTACTAAAGTAGAAGACAGAATGTATGTCAGTGGGATAAATAAAGTTACAGGGTATAGAGCCCTACAGTGGAGTTCAGGGTTGTTCCACCTGATGCCATTGCTCTATCTTTATAGAAATGGATAAGTGTATGGTATAATCATTCTTTGCATATTTAAACATGTAAAGGTGGCAGCAATAGAGACCTTGCCTTGGAGTAGGATACATTAACTTCCCCTCAAGGAAACTTTGCAAATAACACCTCACATTACCTGATAGTCTAAGAATTTCCAGCTTTTCTTCTGCAATCAAAATTTATATGTGTCACATTCCTTGAGCTTGTGATATCATAAACAAGATTATTAAATATATATGTATATACATATACATTTACATATACATAGACATGGACATGGACATGGACATGGACATGGACATGGACATGGACATGGACATGGACATAGACATAGACATAGACATAGACATAGACATAGACATAGACATAGACATAGTGTTTGAAATAAGTGCCCTCAAAGCATGAATGAAGATGCTTGCTTATTTTAATGGAGTCCTTAGGAAAATATAAAGCCATTTACAATGATGACACAGAGATAAAGTCCCTCAAAATAATTTTCTCTGTTTTCAATCTTTGCATATGTGTGTATACTAAAGAATATATACTAAAGTATGCATGGTTTGTCAGGGGACAATTCTAGGACTGGTCCTCATCTTCTTCCTTGTTTGAGAAAGGGTTTCTTGTTTTCTGCTGATTGTACCAGGGTAGCAGGCAGACATGCTTCCAGTAATTTTCCAGGTTCTGTCTTCCATCTTGTTGGAGCATGAGGATTATAGATTATACAAACCCGTATGTAGGTTCTGAGTATCTAAACTCAGGTTGACGTGCTTGCATGGAATGTACTTGCATCCATCATCCCAGCCGCTTTAAAAATAGTTTAGGAGTGGCTGAGGTGACTAGTTGAGTAAAGAGGTTCTCTGCCACGTCTGCTGACGAGAATTCTATGCCCTAAAGCTACAAGGCTTGTGCATGCCTGCACCCACACATGTCTGAATAGTCATACAGTAATTAAAAATAGAATATTTTAAAAAGAATGTTTCTGGTATGCCTTTAGCTTTTAATATGATCATGATTTAGATACTTGAAATAGTTAAAATAATCACTTGACTACATTGGCAGCTTCATTTTCTTTTATCCTTCACAAACTCTATCCTGCTCTCACCAGCTGCTCCATTCCACCAGAAACTGCCCTGGAAAGTTCTGTAGGCTTCTACTTCCTTATTTCGATTGTCAGGTTTTCCTCATATTCCATTTATATATTTATAAATCTTTCCTAATTAGTTTTCATAATCACCACATTTTTCTTCTTTCCTCTTTGAATCTCTTAATTTGCTGTGAATGGACTTGGTAAACTGCATCAAGTATTCAACATCTTCAGGAATAATCTTAAAGATCATTCCTTCACTACATATGAGCTCTAGATCTATCTAGAAGATGTGAGAGCTTATCACAAAAGCAAAGCGTTGTAAATTATCATATAAGAAATCTGTAAACCAGCAATTCTCAATCTATGGGTTGGGACGAACAGAAAACGCATATTTCCCATAGTCTTAGGAACTGAGACATTGTTCAGTATAAAAGTTACATTTATGAAATAGCAATAAAAAAGAACTTATGATTGAGGGTTTCTAAGACCATGGGAAATAAGCATTTTTCAATGGTTACAACCCACTGGTTGAGAATGGCTTAGTTTATTGTATAAACTAAGGAAAATATTCGCTTAATATCATCAAGTATTATTTACTGTATATTAATTTACATATATAATCTATATATAACATAAATACATATATGATACAAATCATGTACCTATTATGTAAAATATATATATATATATATATATATATATATATATATATATATTGGTCATCCAGTAGATTTATTTATAGCAGCATCATCTGTTAAATCCTACAAATCTGAAAGAAACATTTTTAAATTGTTCTTTTAGAGTATAATAAAATTATGCATATAAGTAACTCATGTCCTCTTTTTCTCATGTTACATGAATATGTGATATATATTATATGTAGATATAGAGATAGAGATATAGATATAGAGATATAGACATCACCTGTTCATTTTGTTCAGGGTTACTTAAATATTTTTTTCAGAGCTGACCATTTGGCATTAGATGACAAATTGGTATGCTCTTCTTAGGGAAGACTTTATTTTTCCCACTCTCAGCATTCCTCAGGTGCCTCTACTTCATTATGTAGGGTTGAGGCATATGGTCTTTCCCTGTGCACTTTAGTATGTCTACTGTTGTTGTCGCTGTTCAGCTCAAATTTAGGCAGTCATGCTACTGAAGCTTTATGGGTATAGTTTCTGACATTATGAAGGAGAAAATCTGACAGCAAATTCCCTGACCTTCTAGCTCTTATTCAATGCTGTCTCATATTTAGGTGCTATGAGGTATGATAGCAGTAGATGACTTTGTGTGGTGTGTGTGTGTGTGTACGTATGTATGTATCTGTGTTTGTGTGAACAATATGTTATTGTACATACACTATGTGTGCATATGGAGGTCAGAGGGCAACCTCAGGCATGATCCACTGTTATTTTAAGCAAGTTCTCTCGTTGGACTGGAACTCACCAAAGATGTTAGGATGATAGCCAACTAAGTCCAAGGATTCACCATTCTCTACCTTACATTTGTGGCTGAAGCTACAAGCATGATTTTCTATGTGGATTTGAGGAACTAAACTTGGGGTTTCAAGTATGTCCTATATACTTGAGTCAATAGTCCTATATAGCTATAGTCCTGTTCTAATAGGACTACATGAGACTACTGTCAAAAACTGATTGTCTTTGACTGAAATTTATGCAGAGGAAGATTTTCTATCAGCCCCAAATAGCTACCTAGTTAAATGGTACAATGATATTTTAAGATTCTCCCTTTCGATTGCTATCTTAGTAAATGAGTAAACATTTTCATATTTGTTCTAAACAGAAACCTGGGTGCCAGTTCTGGGGCCTCTCAAGCACCAACTTATTTTAAGGAATGTTCTGAATTGCTAGCAACTTGGGTTGTGGTTTAAGTTTGTTTGTGAACTTATACACTTTTTTACATGCTCAACTTTGAAAATTCACACAATAAATTTGTGTTGAGTGACTAAGACAGTGAGGAGAGATTACTCACATGACATTTTATTTTATTAATTTATTTGCTTTACATCCCAATCTCAGCCCCTCTCCTCCCTCTCCTCCCAGTCCCACCCTTACAAATGCCTCCTCTCTTTTTCCTTAGAGAAGAGGATGTCCCACTGAGACATTGAGTACCAGCAGAACTAACCACATCCTCTCACAGTGAGGCTAACCAGGCAGTCCACTTAGAAGAAGGGGCTCAAATGGCTAGCAACAGAGTCAGAGACAGTCCTTGCTCTGATTGTTAGGGAATCCACATGGAGACCAAGTTGCACATCTGCTACAAATGTTTTTAGCCGGGTACTAGCCCCTATCTGCTCTCTTTGTTTGGTGGTTCAGCTTGTGAACCGACATGAGGTCAGGTTAGTTGCCTCTGTAGGTCTTCTTGATCCCTCTGACTTGCTCATTTCTATCCACAAGATTCCCCAAGCTCTGTCTGATATTTGGCTAAGGGTCTCTGCATCTGTTTCTATCTACTGCTGGTTGAATATTCTCAGGAGAAAGTTCGTTTCTGTCAGCAAGCATAGCAGAGTATTATTAACAGTGTCAGGGGTTGGTTCCCTCCCATGGGATGAGTCTCAAGTTGGGTCAGTCTTTGGTTGACCATTCCCTCATTCTCTGATCCATCTTTATCTATATTCATCTTGTAGGCTGGAAAAATTTTGTGTTGAAGGTTTTGTGGGAGGATATCTTCCCCATCCTCCACTGGCAGTCCCACCTGGCTACAAGAGTATCTTTTTTACATGACAGATCAGTATTATTTGTCTGCAGACTTAAGACCATCCAACTACATAAGATACATTATAGGTGGAGAAGTTACATTTACTTCCTTCCATCCTTTTGTTCTTTTAATCTTTCTTTCTTTTTATTTTTCTTTTGATATAGGTACTCACTTCATCAATATGGTGTTCCCAGAATTCACTATGTAGACCCTGCTGGCCTCAAACTTACAGAGATCGGCCTGTCTCTGCTTCTGAATTCTGGGATTAGAGGCATGTACTATATATCACCAGGTAAAAATGGAAATTTTATTTTTTATTTTAAATTCATCATGTGAAACCATTCAGTAATATTAACAAGTGAGTTGCTTTAGACTGCATTAACTCTAGAAAATCAGATGGAGAAGTGCCATCTCAATAATAAGAGATAATAAAATAAAATAACTGAAAACAATAACAAGAAAACACTACTTAGAAAGAATAAAGATCTAGATGCGGTGATAAGAGATTTTCTGAGGAATTTGGGATACCTTTATTTTATATTCTTTTTATACATATCAGTACTTTCCAGATACATATTTTTTTAAAAAGATAATAAGCTGACACCACAGAGTTGGACAGCTCAGGACTGGTACAATCTATCTATGCTCAAGTGATCAAAACTGCACAGAACTTTTTTTTTTTCATTTTACCCTGAGTGTATTTTGTTTTTCTTCTAAAATCAGACATACTCACATTCTGTTAACAAAAGAACTGAAGTCAGCTGTGGGATTCTACTCCACATTCTAATGCCACATAAGAACCAAGGAAAAGGATTGAAAATTCCAAAAGAGGAATGGTTTTCATTTGATTCCTAGACTTTGATAATTCAAGAAGAATTTTTCTATAGAAAAAAAAATGTAAGGATGAATATAACCTCAAACAGGGCAAATCTTCCTTGTAGGGAAAGGTTCAAATAAACATTTCAACTAAAAAGCTTCCTGCTTAAATGATTGTTTTCCCTTTGTCATCATGAGAATTCTCGTATGTGAGAAGCTAACATTTTTTTAAAAAATTGTTTTATTTATAATGGGCAAGATTTCCAGGAAATGCCAGGCCCTTGTCCTCATTTGTTGGCCAGCCTCAGGGTAGAGGTTTATTTTACATTTTTCCTCTTTTCCTTTCCTTAGATATTCGTCTGTTAAGAATGTTAAGAAAATCACTAATAGCTTCTTGGAAATTGTTTTTTCTCTCTTCTTTCTTTTTCCCTGTATTTGCATCAGATGTAGCAGTGGATTCTCCAGCCATTCTTACTCTGGGCAGATTGGTCTTTTCCAGATAGAGTGTGGGCCCACTGTCTTGCAGAGACACTCTGTATTTTGCATAAGTCAGTTTACACTCAACACAACACTGGAGATAGAAGGCAGGAGTAAAACATTTTACATATTTAGAGTGGCTAAGGGGTGTGTTCACTCAGTGCAACCCTTTGGCGGGTGGGTGTCGTTCTTTATGTACAGCAACTGTTTTCTATGTCCCTTCAATTTTCTAAAGTCTGTGGACTAGTAGGATGGATCTAGGTTTGTCAACGTTGTGGGGTACAAGTAAAGTAACACAGCTCCTTACTCTCACCCTCAACATCCTGATGAGTGTTCCTGGAGTTTTAATGACCTTGACTCTGATCAAACTAGGATTCATGCCCTTGGTATTGAAAGAGTTTCAAGACTAACCAATTTATGACTCAGAGGCTAGAGGAATATATTTTTGAAGATTTTGTTTTTAATTACATGTGTTTCTACTTGGAGTATGTGCACTTGAGTACTGTATCTGTGCAGGCCTGGAGAAAGTGTCAGCCTCTCAACCCTTTCCTTCCTGGAACTGGAGTTACAGACAGCTATGAGCTATCTGATATGGGTGCTGACAACAAAACTCAGTGCCTCTGCTAGGGCAGCAAAGGTTTTTAACCATTGAGGCAGTTCTCCAACCCAGAGTTGAATATTTTGTTAAAGATATTTTGATAGAGGATTGATTACTAGGGTTGGGAGAAAAGATGGTGCTGAGAAAAAGGTAAGACTTACCCAAATGTGAATCCAGGCTCCCCGGGGGACTGTAGCAGTTCATTGCTGTAAAACAGTTTCACATAGGATTTTGGTGTAGTTTCAAGTGATGTTCTTATCACTGGGTGGTTCAGGGTGGAGGCTGTGGGCTGCAGAGATGCAAGAAGTTATGAGAGCTTTGCTATAATGAAATGAAAGTTTTGCTTAAGATTCTCAAGAAATGTCTGGGAGAAAGAAATAGGCCCTGCCCAGTTTTGTATATTTAAGCCATAAGCCCAACTCAGTGCTATTTGAAAATATAAAATGTCTATACTTGAAAGACATATTAACTCTATGTTGGAAGCCTACAAAAAGCTTTAATCAGACTCCAGAATGAAGGGGTCCTCTTCCATCTTATGTCCTCATTATGTCCTGTCTCGGGTTCACAGCAGAGCCCAAGGTTCCCAGTGGTACCAGCCTTTGTTTAAACTCTAAACCCAATAGCGAGATTGCTGGGAACTCCAGCGCTCACTCTTGTCTCAAACAAAAGCAAAGCAATTCTTCACCAGAAGGTTGCCTGAGAGTCTCCACAGCTGTGATACCCTGAGTTTAGATTAGAAATTAGATTATAAACTGCCTCTGGGCAGGTGGAAGCAGCTGAATCAGTTAGGCCAGATGCTCCCATCCCGGAGGAAGGACTGCTGAGCAAGTGAGAAAAGGAAGCTCATTTTCCGGGCTGGCCTCTTTGTCATATGAACTTCAGTATATATATTTTCATTAGCTAGTTGTCTAGGGAACAAGAGCCCAACCAAGAGAATTTGCCAAAGCCGAGCCTGAGAACAAAGGCTTATTTCACAAGCTTAGGTTATCCTGCACAGAAACTCTTTAGGGATTTATTTTTTTCTGATGAGAAATTTATATTTTTAAGTTTTAATGATTCCATAAAGTAAATTTTTAGTGTGGTTAAAAAAAAGCCCCTTGAAATATTGTCATATGTTATGTATTTCCAGTAGACAGTTTATGAGTTTTCAGTCTTTTTCATGTACATCATTAAAAACTCTAATAAAAACACAAGCTCTCCAGATGTACAGTTATTTGCTTAATTTTTTTCCATCAGGGAAATGATTATAATAAAGAAAAGAGCAATAATGAAATTAGTATTTGTATAATATATTGGTTTCATCTGCCAATGGCTTCAAAAGAGTTCAAAGCCCGCTGGACATGTATGTATGTGACCCTTTTAAAAATCAAATTAAAACAAACAAACAAGAAGCCTTAAGTGAATTAAGTAGAAATAATGATCAAGTCTCCTTTTGAATGTCTGATTCTTGCTTCTGTGATGAAAATTAGTGTACATATTTGTGTATTTTGAAGTCACAAATAAAACATAAATATAGGATTTTCTTTGTTCTTAACCTTCATGAATTGGTAATATGTTTTGTGTGAAATCTTTGTCATTCTCTAAGTCAAGGACAGTCTTTACAAACCCTCCCACTTAAGGCAGAAGGAAATATAAACTGTGTAATCAAGTAAGTATTTTTTTCCTTTTTCTTATTTCCTAACATTTTTCTTCAGAATATGTATTTGAAAATAAATTAGCTGACTCATTTTGTTAATCAGTTCAGTGAAACAGTTATGAAGTATGTAGAAATAAGTCTTAAAATTTTGCCAAAAACAAAACCACATAATCTCTCACAACAGTTACATGCATAAACGTGCAGACACCTTTCTAGAAGTTTTATTCTCAAGATGTTCTCTGAGGACAAGGATGCCTGCTGTGAAGGAAGAGCAGTTTGTGAATGTGGTTAACCGACTCAAAGATCTGAGGAAAAGAGAGATGTCAATTCTCATCTAATGCTTATATCCTGTCATCAAATTGTTGTATGATCTTAGACTATCTAGATCCTCTGGATTCAATGTTCTTATCTGCAAGTAGATGGGCTATATTCCTTGTTTAAAGCTTTAATGGTTTGAAGTGAGGAAGAATGGTGCTGAGATGGTTTTCTTCTTACTATGATAAAAATACCCTGAGCAATACAACTTAAGAGTCAAACAAAGGTTCTCTTTGGCTCACAGTTTGAGGATATCATCTATCCAACAACAGCAGGAGCCTGAGGTAGCTAGCCACATTGCCTACGAAGTCATGAAGAGGAAAGTGATGCACACAGTTCAAGAACCTAGACAAGGGAATAGTACATCCCATGCATAATGTGAGTCTTCCCCCTTCAATCAGCTGACTCTAGATAATCACTCAGAGGCACCTTAAGCTCCTCAGGGAGTAGTGGGGGCCATTACAAAACACCAACCCATGATAGAGTGCTGTCCAATTTTATACAGGTATTGTTTAGGTAACCATCATTGCTGAGGGTTTATAGATGTAACAACCATATCAGATACAGAACATAGCCCTTTACAGCAATATTCCTCATCTTTTGAAGTTTACACACATGTAGCAGACATTTACATTCTTATTTTCCCCTTTATCTGTGACATTCTAAGAACAGTAAAAGATGTGATCCATCTAGGGATCAGCATCTAATAATCCCTGAATCTCAACATGTTTCCATGTTATAAAGCTCTACATTCATTACAACCTACTATAAAGAGAAATGTGCCTGACCAAGTCTAAAAAGTCAAGCTCATCTATAAATATTAACATAAGTAGTTATAGGGAAGTTTGGAAACATGTCCATTTAGGAAACAGAAGTCTTCACTAGTATTTTCCCCTATAGAGCCTATGATCTTCCTAGCTCAGGGTTTTGGCCAGGTTTAGAACACAAGGCATGGCTTGAGTTTGGTGGAGCAGGCCTCAAATAGAGTCAAAGTGTGATTGGTTACCATCAAAACAGTCATACCATAGCTGCACTAGTTGGCACATATTTCCTGAAAGATCAATATTATTGCACATTGAGTCCACAGCTGGGTAAGTTCATGAATGATTTTCCTTTTCCAGCAGCTCCCATAAAACCTTGAAGACTACCAAAACGAGCCAGCAGGAAGGATGCTACCAGTTCACTGCTAGCTTGATTTACCTCTGTGTCACCCAAAGTGTGTAATAGCCTCAACAATAGGGCCTATCAGGTAAGCAAGAAAAATGGTAATAGACTGTGTTTTGGAAAGCCATTTAGGTTTTCAGGGAAGGGTTACCCCGTATCTGTTACTGAGATTGATGATTAACCACCTATAGCTACTGGAAACAGTGTTGTCCATGGATGCAGGCTGCATCTGTCCAAACTCTTGTTTGATCTCTTTTGCATTTTAAAAATTAGTTTTTAAGTAGTAGGTTTCTCAGGAATTTTTCATTCATCTGTAATTGTCATAAAACTTTCTTCACATTTCCTCTTTCCTTCATCCATTCTGGTTCCCATAGAAACCTTTCTATTCCTGATATCCCCTTCCTCTATTTCCAGAATGCATGGTATCTCCTTCATATTAAACATCTTCCATTTCAAACCTTTTATGACACTTTTCTAGGCTCCTGGACTCTGTATACATTCATTCCAAATTAAGCATAAAAATCTAAAAATTCAAAGCTAGGACTTGCATATGGAAAAGAACAAATGGTGTTGCTTTTCTGAGTCTAGGTGATCTCACTCAGTATAGTACTTTCTGTAAATTCATAATTACAGCTTTCTTTACAGCTGAATAAAAGTCCATTATAACATGTTCTACATTTTAACTCATCTATATTATATTCATCTATTGATAGATTTCAGCTGTTGGGGATAGAGCCACCATGAACATGGAGGCATAGTTATCTGTAACCATAGCTATCTAGTGTCTTTTGGGTTATGTCTAGGAGTAGTACAGTGGTATAGTAGGAAGGAATGGAATCTCAATGTAGCTTTGCTTTCCCATGATGACTAAGGATATTGAATAGTCTTTAACCATTTAAGACTTTTTTTGGAACAGAAAACTCTTTACTGATAAGAAGAACTTGTGAGAATTACAACTATGAAGTATCAAAGTGAAAAGTCAAAAAAACAATAACACTGGTGAGTTTCTCTAGAACATTGTCAATACTTGAAATAGATCAGCAAACCACAGAACACTCATAACTATGTTTATGTGAGATCTTTCTCATATGCAAGGGGTCAAAATGGAAATTAAAACAAACAAAAAACCATTGGAAATTCCATCCTGCTGACTATGTAAGCATATTGTATGATCTTGAGAGATCACATGGTAACATCAGCAGACGTGGGAGCAAAAGATTGTTAAACCCTTATGCTACCTGTATTACACTAAGAAGTTCATTTAAGAGACTTCTAATCAGGTGGAGTGAGATTCTTGACTGAGTCAGGAGAAAAAAAATAATTTCAGGATAAGTCAATATGAAACAGAGCTGAGACTTATTAGAAAAAAAGTTTAAGATAGATTTAAACATAGGAATTAATATGTACTTAAGAAAATACATACCTAACTGTCACACTTAAATATCTTAAGAACCATATACATAATTTTGGTATTTTGGGTGGCTTCTGAAGTCACATTATTTAAAAGATTTCTAAAAGAACTAATTTTTGTTGCTGTTGTTTGTTTTGTAAATAAGAGATTGGGTGAATTCTGAGGAGCTTTTGCTAAAGGAGGGATCACATACATGAGAAAAGGGGGTTAAGGCATGCCTTCTAGTGTAAATGGAGTTTATGTTGCTTGTGAGATTGCAAGAAAATTGTAGGTTTATGATTTGTGAAAGGGGAAAGGCTGTACTTGATGATATACTCTTTAGCCAAAAGAATAGTTCATTGTTGTTTTAATATTCCCATTAGAACAGTCTTTCTATAAATGAAATATTGACTTTCCATAGACACAATCACAACAGTGTTTGTAAATTGTGCTGGAATTTTTGTTTCTCACTTGTGGCAGACTTAAACTAGACTCCTGGATGAGAGTCTCCTTTCTCTTCTGTATTCACTTATTTTTTTTATCTTCCTATCCTGTATAGGTTATCATAATTTTGTTTATTCTTGGCTTATTCATGCTTTCCTCCACAACTTTGGTTCTCTGAGGTCAACCATGGTTCAAAAGTGATAAATGTAAAATTCTAGATATATTTTGTGAGCTTTAAATTTTGTGTGGTTCTAATTAGCATGATGAAATCTTGTATGATCTACTAGCCAAGGGCCTAAACCACCCCTTTGTTCAAATTCACTCTTTACAAACATCTCCCCTGCTAGCCACTGAGTAGCTGTCTTGGTTAGCAGGTTGACCACTGTGGTTTCACAATGCTCAGGTTCAAATTATTGTCACACACCTGATGTACCTGATATAGCCCTACTTTATGATGTAGCACTACTGGAGAGAGGAAGGGGGAGGGAGGGATGAAGGGAGGGAGGGAGAGAGTCATCCATCTGTTATTGGAAATTTTTCTCATAACTACTCAATTTCACTATTATTAATTACTATTAGTCACTTACTACATCTGATTTAAAGATTAATCTTTATTATAGATATTTGGTTACAGAAAAAGACATTATGTATAGTATCTGGTACTATTTACAGTTTTGGGTAATACTTGGATCTTGCAATATATTGTCCATGGATAAGGGAATACAGTACATAAACTCCATGTGCTAAAATTCTGCTTGATAGCCTTGAAACAATCTAGAGAAAATAAAACTACACATTTTGAAGAACTTTGAATGCCACCATCAAAAGCAATATTGCTTTGGAGAAATCATATGTGTAAAGTATCTCATAATTACTGTCAAGAAGTGGTGAATATCTTCTGTCATAACTGCCAGTAAGATGGTTCTATTTTGGAGGCTATTAGATGGAACAACACATTTGGAACAGAATAGACACAGTGAGGAAATTGAATCTTGGACATTCCTCTTGGGCCCACTAATGAGAAGCAAATATTGTTTTACTAGAGAGTGACTAAAAGCTTAAAGGTAAGTTTATCACATTTATGAGAGAGCCTCACAAACTCATAGTATTATAAGATGCTTGGATGACTTTTTAATGTGATCACTGCTTCACTAAAGAACAGATATTTTGACATGTACAAAGAATCAAAGGAGTTTGTCTAGCACTTAGTAAGTTCATTACAACTGGAGTTTGACTATCATTTAGTAAGTTCTTCATAAATGCTAATTTATTTAAGCAGTTTTTCTGTTGTTTAATTAATAATGGAGATGTAATTGAGGGCAGAAAAAAGGTACTTGATGTTAGAATTACTCAGGTATAGAATGTGGGCCATTATTCATGGCTGATTATTGATGTATCTAGTTAGTATTTAGAAAAGGAAAAGGGGCAGGACATATTAGACCTAAGGCTACTTTCCTAAATAATAAATAACAATCATAAACATCATACTCTTACTAATTTACAGATTAGCATGAAACTATTTAATCTTGAATTTCTATTTTATATGTGTATGCAAATACACACATGTATACACATATCTATCTTTAGCTATATCATCTATAATCTTATTCTATCTATCTATCTATCTATCATCTATCTATCTACCTACCTATATATCCATCCATCTATCATCTATCTATCTATCTACCTACCTATACATCCATCCATCTATAATCTATCTATCATCTATCTATCTATCTATCTATCTATCTATCTATCTATACATCCATCCATCCATCTATCATCTATCTATCTATCTATCTATCTATCTATCTATCATCTATCTATCATTTACCTTACAAGATCATAGGAATAATTTATAATTAAAATAAAAAAAGTTAAAGGACATCATTTGGATAGAAGTCATATATGAAATTAGAGAATTAAATTGTGTTTTAAAAGGCTGTCCTTTGACTGCAGTGCTTGTAATCTAATTTGATCCTCATAGGAAACCCATGGCAAATTTTCAGGGGATGAAACAGGGTCAGTAAATTTGAGAGTGAAAATATGCAGCTACACAGTCTCACATCTGTTCTTATTGTAATTATAACCATTTCTTGATCGTTTCTTCCAAGTTAAGAGATACATAATACACAGTCATATCAAAACTAATACAGAGAATATTGTGTTTTCAGGCTTCAGTATTAGTAAAGGAGCATGCATATGAACTCTATGATGTGGGACTAATACTGAATGATAATTTCAGGATCAGATAGGCAACAAAGTAAGGAACAAGGCAAGGTGTTTTTGCCTGGCTTCCTAGAGTGCCATGCCTCTATTCAGCTCCTGTTGAACATCTGGTACCACAGTGGATATGGAGTTATTACTGAGATCTTATTTTAATTATGAAACACCCCAAATTTAAATCTTCAATTAACACCACCACCAACAACAATAACAACTGCCAAGGGCCAGCTTTGGCTTGGAGAGGGTTTTCTGCATTCTGAGGAAGAGTTATTTGGGAGTGGCAGAAGAAATGATTCAAAGTCAATGATGGGGTACAATCTGACAGCTTGTAGATAGTTTGAGAGGTTTGTAGGCATACTTTTGAGGGCATTTAGCCAGACAACACTCATGAATTGTCTCTCTCATCCCTTTATATAGTTCTTTGCTCAAGATATCTCTCTGCTTAAGAAAGCTCTCTGCTTGAGACAACGCTCTGCTCAAAACAACTGTCTGTTTTTCCAACGAAAGTCAGAAACCTTGGCAGGGAGAACATTCTTTAAAAGGGGAACATAAAGTGAAATATATGCATTATTATACAAACAAACCATATGCTTTGCTTTAGGGGTGGGAACCCTGTCACATTGTCCCATCCACAGCCATGCAGGACTTGACAACAACAACAACAACAATAAATTTAACGTGAAGGCCAAACAAATCACAGGTTTGTGTAAGACTCAAATTTCAAAGTCCTTCTTGGAATATTCAAAGTATTTTTAGAGAAATAGCTCTAAAGTATGGTTTTTTTTTAATGTAATCAGTTCTTATTGGCTATCGTATAGTGGGGAGAGTTGTAAAAGTATAGAACATAGTTTAGTGTCCAAAATGACTCATGGGAGATGATAGTATATAATTCATAGCTTGGGTTGCAAGTGAAATAAATCAATCTGAATGCTTCAAGAAGTCAATTTTCTTAAATAATGCTAGGTAGTCAAAAGGGTCTTTGGAAGAACAAGAGAACTAATTTAAAGAGCTATGGTAAGATAATGGCTGCAATCACTTGAGGGAGGAGTAGCCACTTCAGCAAACCTTTGCCCTGTACAGAAGCTATCGTATCAGTCACTAATAGTAAGGGTTTCCATTTTGCCTTGAAATAAAATTGTAACAGTGAATAAAGCTGAAGAAATGTAAGCTATTATAACTCAGCTGTGTGTTTATTAAGAAGATATAACTAAAATAGTTTGTTACATATATTTAAAATGGAATTTCTATATACAGCTTCTCACTAGGAAAGCCACCTTATAAAAGATGGTAGAGTGAATGGATCACAAAAAGTATCACAAATCAAGGTAATGTTATGCTTCCAAAGGGACAAAACATGTTTTTTTTTAGCAACAAATTCCAAAGGAAGAATAAGTGCAAAGTGATAAAGATTCCTAAGGGCAATAATTTAAATGAGAAACCCAGTAAAGAATTTTATAATATAAAAGAATGAAGCAAAAATCTCGGAAGTAAAAAAACTGAAATAAGTTAAACAAAACAGTATAACTGGGAGCTTCAAAAATAACTAAGAGCTTCAAAAACTAGACTAGAGGCAGGCCTGGTGACACATGCCTTTAATATCAGCACTCTGGAGGAAGAGGCAGGAGCTTCTTTATGACTTTTAGGCCAGCTTGTACTACATAGTTAGGTAGGCCAACTAGGCTACCTAGTGAAATGTAGTGAAATCCTGGAGAAAAAACAAAAAACAAAAAACAAAAAAACAAGAGAGAGAGAGAGAGAGAGAGAGAGAGAGAGAGAGAGAGAGAGAGTGAGTTTCTGACCCTGAAGACAAGTCTTGTAAAAATATCACAGTCACATGAAAAAGAAATTCATATTTTAGATACTCCAGAATGCAGAAAGAAGAAAAAAGCATACAGAAAATATATTCAAATGCATAACAGCTAACAATCTCCTAATTTGTGAGAAAAAAATCAACATTTGGGTCCAGAGACCCAAACAACTTGTGATGGGTTTGAACATAAAGCAACTACACCACAGAAAATACAACTACATAGGTATAATACAAGTGTCCATGTTATATTTTGGACTTCTACTTTTTTTTTTCTGTAGAAATCTTGTAAGTGAGGAGAGAATGACATGCTCAAAATTATTAAATAATATAATTACTAACTACAAATATTATATCTAAAAATCTACCCTTGTGGAAAGGAATAAAACAATTATGGATTTGGGGATATGCAGATGACTTAGTAGATCAATGTTTTTTTCAGAGAGAGCCTGATGACCTGCTTTCAATCCCAGGACACTACAGTGGAATCAGAGAAACAATTCATGAGCATTGTCTGGCTAAATGCCCTCAAAAGTATGCCTACAAACATCTCAAACAAAATAAAAATTCCAATTTGAGAGAATACATTCATGATTTTATATTGAAAAATAAAAACCTGTGCTGAAATAAAACATTAAAAAGAAATGAAAAATTTAGATGTACAAACAAATATTTCATGAGCTTCATCATTAGACAAGTTATATTAGAGATGCTTAAAGGAATTTTACATCTGTAATGAATACATGAGAACTGCCATTGTGCAAACACAGAGAAGAATGACACATGAGCAGGCAGTGATTGGCACATGCAAGAGGAAAATAATCCAGAAGCTACCATAACCTAAAAGTATTGAAGCTCTAAAGTAGACAGCAAGAGATAAGGAAACAAAGACTATACGAACCAGTCAGAAACTCTGCCACATACTCCAGGAACATTTGGATGTTCATATGACTTATTATAATATAAGGGGGGAAACCATATTTACTTGCAGTTTGTAAAACTTGTATTGAAAACAGGCTTTTCTCCCAAACTAAGTGCATACAGATCTCTTCACTCTATCAGGACTGCTTATGGCAATTAAGACAAGAAAGTGAGAAAAATCACGTTTAGAATGAGTAAAACAAAGAATACTGCAGGTTAAGAAACACTTTAAATTAGCTTATTAAAATACATAAGATGTAAACTTTTAGAACAACCTCAGAGAAGAAGAATAAAACAGGACATGTGTGAAGATGAATCACAGAGCCAGCTATATATCCTTTGGGAAAGATGGAGACGAATCTTATGCTAAAGGGTAAGGTACCCTCACAATGGTCCAGAACACAAAAATGTGGGACTTTTTAATGTAATTACCAGTACTACTTGCAATATTTTAGGACATAACTAAAGTTCATTAAAGCCCATTACTGTATATTTTAATGTAAGTATTGTTCAGTTCTGAAACTCTCAGAGGCAAAAACAAACAAACAAACAAACAAACAAACCACAAAACAGCTTCCTTAATCAGGGAAAGAAAGTTTTCCAGACAGAATTTTAAGAATGCACTTTGGCGTTTCTCTAAGGGCACCAAAGCAGGCCACACAAATTCAGTGCCAAAGGTGAGTGGTTTGGAGGCCTAGAGATCAGAACTGTTACAAAAGAGAAAAGAAAATATCAATATAAAAGATTGTATTAAGTCAAAAATCCAGGAGTGGAACTACAAGAACTAATCCAGTGATTTTCAAGAGGTCAGAGAATGAAAATCCTTTAGCTACAGTCCTCTCAGTTACTAGTTCATTTATCCAGTGTATGGTGTTTACAAAAAAGCACACAAGCAGGGTAAAAATCTGCAGGTGTAGTATCTTCACATTTGAAAACTCAAAGAAGATATGGCCATAGCCATTAGATCAAAGACTTCAAGCCAGTCTCAATTGCCAAAGATTTTCTAATTTATATTCATTCAAATTCTTCAAATATTATCAAATTAGTTTCAGCATAAGTATCCTTTATTTCATGTTAATATCAGTACATTATCAACTCCTTTATTTTCTAAGAACTATAAGATTAATGTTACATTTCCATAGATGGTTCATTAGGACCAAGTCAACTAAAATACAGCTTCTCTAAGACACTCTGTAACCTAATGTATTAATAGCATAAGGAAGTGGAAAAACATCACATTTGTAATGAGGATCAAAGGACTTCCTCATTATAGACAAATACATGAGCACATAGAAACACTTAAATTCTAAAATTTCACGTATTTTAGACATTGATATAGTGATATAAAGTTTCACCAGTTTATATTAAGAGATATTCTCTTCCTAAGGAATTTAAATTCTTTATTGATTTAAAATCAAAATATAGAGACAAAAATTAAAAACTGAAAATAAAAAGAAAACTGGGTTGTTTTTTGTTTTTGTTTTTGGTTTGGTTTGTTTATTTGACTCACTAAGAACAAGTTCCCTGGAAACTACTTACCTTTCCATAAGAGTTGCCAAATAACTTGACATAATTCTGTATACCCAAAACTAGACAGAAGAAAAAGTTGGGAATTTACTTAAACTCATTGGCACAGGAAAGGACTTTCTGAAGGGCATTGATTACAAGCATAAAGACCAACAATTAATAAAGGGGAGCTCATGAAGATAAAAAATCTTCTGAACACTATTGCAGCCGTCTACAGAGTGGAACATATTTTAACAATTATATGCCTGACAGAGGGTTAGTATGTAGATTATACAAGCAAGTAAAAAGAACTTTGATACTCCCCCAGTCTACCCAAACAGCAGTAACAATTATCAGATTGTACAACAAGGTATTGTAAATGTGTGTAGGGAAGCTCATGAAGTGTCAACCCTAGACAAAGAACTGCAGGAATTAGGAATACTGGGGACAGGAAAAGTCATCTCCTGGGAAGAGCACATAAATTGGTTATACAATACAAAATGGTCACCCTTGAAAACATACATGCAAGTAATATTATACAAACAGAACAGGCTATATTTTATGTATTTAGGGGTATTTATATGTACACACATACATACATACATACACACACACACACACAGATAATAGAAGAGAAAAAAGGGGGCATGGGTTTTAAAGAGAGTGGAAGTGGAATGGTGTTAAATGGGAGAGTATGAAGCAAGGAAAATAAGAGATAAATGATATAATTATATTATCAGTTAAAAAAATAAAAGATATTAAAGAGGTATAAAATTAAACAGATTACAGAAACACACACGAACATGGTTTGATGACCTTGGCCAACAGGGAAACACAAACTAAAACTACCTTGAGATTTTCTTTTCCTCAAGAAAATAGCCAAGATTAAGAAAACAAATTTAAAATGAATGCTGGTAAAAATGTGGGGAGAGGGGTACACTTATTCTTTACATATGAAATTGAAAACTGGTACAGTCACTATGAAAACCAGTGTAGAGGCTCATCAACAGAAGCTTAAAATATATCTAGCACAAAATCCAGCTATATCAATTTTGATCATATTCCCAAAGGACTCTATATTCTACTACAGAGATACTTGCCTGTCCATATGCATTGTTGCTCTATTCATAACAGCCACAATTTTGAAGAAACCTACATGTTGTTAATGGATGGATAATGAAAGTGTGTGTATTTATACGAAGGAGTATTATCTATATGTTCAGACAAATAAAATTACGAACTTGGCAGATAAATGCATGAAGTTGGAAACAATCATCCTGAGTGAGGTGAAGCAGGCTCAGAAAGCTAAACATGACAGAACCAGAGGAGGTAGAGTTCTGTAAAGAAAAATCATCTTCCAGACACAAGAGTGGTATGAGCTCACAGAGACTGTGATAGTATGCACGATAACTGCACAAGTTCAAACCAGACAAAACCCAGAATGGAGAAGGAGCAGTGAACCCAAAGTCCCACCCCGAACCAAAAAGCTATTTGCAATTGATAACTGGTGAGAAAAGGAAAAATCAGTTTTCTCCAAGGGAGTGTCCATGGGTACATCAACCATGCTCCAGGGCAGGTTTCCTTACTAGTAAAACTTCTCTAACACAAAATGGATTTCATGTGGTGTGTGTGTGTGTTGGTTGTATGTGTTCTTTTTTTTTGGCTGGTTTTTGTGTTTTTGATCTTAATTTTTTTCTATAGAGAAAGAACATAATGTTGGATGGGGAGAGTTGGAGAGGAACTGGAAGAAGGTGGAAACAGACAGAATATAACTAAAATATATGCAAAGAATTCAATAATAATAAATAAAGAAACAAAGTAGATTTTTTATAGTTTTTCAATAAAGGAGAGAAGTAACCTGCCTCATTCATGATTGTAACCCTACACACATAACATATATTTCTAAAATCAATGCAGAGACAAGGGAATAACAGAATGGTAGATGATTTTTCTAATGATACATGGCAATTTGGTATGAGAGCAAGGCCTAGAAGTTCCCTTATGTGGCCATGCTCTTTCTTCTGTATTTTAAATGATTTGTCCTGTCAACACAAGCTTATGCACATCACGCAATTAGTAAAGATAATTTTAAAAAATCTCTTTTCAATGAGTATCTGAAACACTATATCCACAGGCCACTACTTTATTCTTTAAGACTAAAATACACATTTACAAGGATTAGAAATTAGAAAAAAATGAGCTCATAAGAGAAGCTACAGATTCTCCTATGTAGAAAGTCTGATTGAATTGAACATGCTTAGTCAGGCAGAGTTGAGTGTTTTGCAAGTGATTCAGAATGCTGACGGATCCCAGAGGCCAAAAGGAAACACTGTACATGAAACAAGCACTCCCACAAAATCTGTGTAACATTAGAAAAATTTAATGGCAACTAGAATAAGTATGTGTACTCATAATAAATTTTGTCATCGCCATGGACGCAAAGGAAAAGGACTGTGGTCAAACATAATTTCTTGTATTAAATCTGATCAAATAATGTTTACTTTGCAAAATATTCCTATTCCCTACAGAGTGCTTCAAGAAATAAAAGACAACTACTGCAAGTCTAGTATAAAGAAGAAGCAAAGCATTGAGAATTAACACCAAAATACTTTTCCTGGAAGGAAGTCTACTGAACTGTGATGTAATCCTTCAATGAGGTGATTATGCTCAATTTTCAAAGCAACAGCTCTGGTACAGTCTTGAGAACTAATTTTTTTTTTTAATTATCTAAAAATGCTGAATGGTTTTAAGCCAAAGTCTTATTTGGACCAATGAATTCTGATGAGAATGTCTGCCTCCTTACCAGTTCTAAGGATAAAAGGATTTAATGAGAAAATGATGAAACAGAAAGTTGGTTTTAAAAATCATTTCTTCTTTTCCAACAAAGACCCTATTGATCTTGGAAAAGGAGCTGGCTAAGTAGAGGAAGACATTCCTTTGATTTCAAAGGTTTAGTATCTTGGAAATTTTAAAAATGCTATTCACTTGCACTAATTATTTTGAAAAGAAAAGATTAGGAGGATATATTTGTTATAGTGAAATAATAGAGATGACTAATTATGAATACATGCTCATTATTTTCGATGTGTGCCCTACAACATGTAGAAGGTCAATGAAGAGGTCCATTTGTAGGTAAGGTTTTGAAAAGAGGTTGGCTAACCCTTTGAAAGCTAGTCTCTTTTATCAGCCCCATGCTTAATTTTTATCAAGTATCTTCAGAGTGAAATGATAATGCTCTGGCTTGATAAGAGGCTTATTTTATCTGGTTTCTAAGTCATTTATCTAAAAAACATTATTATTGGGGGATGGGAGGAGAAATGGCTCAGCTGTTCTGAGTACTTGCTGATCTTGAAGAAGACCCAGATTTGGTTCTAAGTGCCAAAAAAATAAATAAAAATCAATCAATCAATCAATCAATCAATCAATCAATCACAACCACCTGTACCTGTAACGTCAGTTCTAAGGATCAGACATTATTTTGTAGGCTTCATGGGCACCTTCATGCCAGTGGGGTACATACCAACAAGCAGGCACACACACACAAGCACTTAAATAGATAAAAATAAATACAGATGTATTTCTTAAAAAGCGAAAACAATAATTCACTTTGTAAAGTATAAGGAGGAAATTCTTGCTTAGAGACCCTGGCAGGCAAGAAGATGGCTGCTCTCCATGAGTCATCAATACTCATGAATATTCTGCTTCCCATTTTTCAGACTTAAAAAAAATCCAGTCAATGAGTCAATGAACACTTGTTCAGTGCCTAAGACACGTGTATAGGAAAATGTTCTTGCTTTTCACATCCTGGCTACCAATCTTGAAGTGGTTCTCCATGACCTTTGCCTCCTTGATATCCATATTCTTTTGCAGATGCTTCTTTCATTGTATCAGGATCTGTGAATGTGACTAGGAGAATGTGTGACATAAAAGTGTGTGATGAATCCTGGGCCATAAACCACGGTTTAAACTGTTTAGGAAGCTATATCAACTTCCTGAACACTGCATGGCTGAAACAAAACATGTGCACTCTCCACTGTTCTAATGTATGAGATATCCATGATCAAGTTAATGGCAGATTATATCTCTAACTAGGACTCATTTCCTCGTTTGGATATGTCTTTCTCTTCACTAAAAGAAAGAAACCATCAGAACAGAAGAATACTGAACCAATTGACAGGCCCTCACTCTCATGATCTAGAATTATCTGCCTTCATATTCATTTTCTAATACTTTCATATGGAGGGTTATGAATTTTGAGGGTGCAGAGTTATTCAGTTAACAGCAGCACACTGTCACATCTGCAATGTTCAGTCCTGAGGCTCAGAGTAAAGGTAGTAATTGTATAAAGGGGTACTCAAACACTCTCATAGAGATGTCCACACTATGAAGTCTAGAAATCCAACAACCAACAGCCAATCAATGGTGATGGAATAGAGTTGAGGATCAGATACCTCCACCTCAAGCAAGCCTTGGAGAGACTCTTATCTGCCAGCAGCTGAATCATAAGTTTCCAGAGACTTCAGGGCCACATCATCCATCTAAGCTGCTCTCAAATTGGTCACCCTCAGAAAGAAAGAAGAAAAAATTGTTCATTGATATCATTAAACTCCAATGTCATTTTTGTATAGCAACAGACAACACAGTATATTTTTACAAGAGGAAAATTCAGGATGTTAAAGGATTATGTTTTGAAAGATCACAAATACGTGTACATTCAAAAGAGTGTACTATACTACCCTTATGTTAAAATCCAAAAAAGTTTTTTTTTTACCAATTTTATAGTTTTCTTATTTGAAAATGATACAATTTTCATTGTACAGTTATCATAAAACAATGTGACATTAGTCTTACTAGTCATTTGCTTTGGATTATGTTCAGATTTTAACCTAGCCTGTGATTAAAGCATTTTATTAGATCTTTTCACAAGCCCAACTTAACAAACATAAAGATTGACTGCAAGACTATGAGAAGGAATTCGACTTCCGATCTGGGCCCTAGCACAGAGCAGATCCCAGGCGGCAGCTCTGACCCACCCTCAAAAAACCCAGAGGAAGAAGGCCTCCCAGGAGCTTTAACCCAGGCAGTATCTCAGGTAAAAATGAATCACCCATTATATCTCCTGTTAGAAGTTCTAATCCAGATGCTTGCCTCTGACCTTGTACTACTAAGAACATCAAACAGCTAGAGACTGACATCACTAATCTGAAGAAATCCCTCGTTTTGCTGCCAGAAGAGACCTCCAAAAATTGTAAAGGACTTTATTGAACTTGATTTACTCTTTTACTATAGAAAAGACTATGTATAGCTCTTAACTGTGTACAGCCCTTAAAGAAGAATGTTGCCTTTACATAGACAAGACAGGGATGGTTAAAGAGAGCATGAAAAAGGTCAGAGAAGGCCCTTAGAAAAGACAGAGAGAGAAAGAGAAAGATGAGAGCTGGTATTCCACTTGCCTTCCGCCCCTGCCTGGTCCTTTGGGCTGGGGCAGACACAGAATCGGTCTGCTCCTGTCCTGTGGAGATACTGAATTCTGAGTCATCCTAGAAGAGCCACTACACTCAGAGCAGCCAGTAAGAACTCCATCTCACTCCCTAAGCCCCAGAGATACATCTGGGAGCCAGGGACGTTCCAGACACAGCAACTACCCAAACCCCGCCCCTCCGGAATTCCACTTCCCTTCTGCCCCTGCCTGGTCCTTTGGGCTGGGACAGACACAGAATCGGTCTGCTCCTGTCCTGTAGAGATACTGAATTCTGAGTCATACTAGAAGAGCCACTACACTCAGAGCAGCCGACACAGAATAGGTCTGCTCCTGTCCTGTGGAGATACTGAATTCTGAGTCATCTAGGAGCCACTGCACTCAGAGCAGAAGGATTTCCAGATCCAAGAGGTGGCCTGAGTCCCAGGAGTTCTTCCACCCAGGAGATTAGGAGCATAAGACCACATAAACATCTGGACTCTGAGGAGCTCTGCAACAAGCAAGATAACTGGAAATACAGACTCCAGTCTTACACAGTGAGGGCAGGTAACACTAGAGTTAACCATATGGCGAAAGGCAAGCACAAGAACATAAGCAACAGAAACCAAAGTTTCTTGGCATCATCAGTACCCAGTTCTCCCAATATAGCAAGCCCTGAACACCCCTTCACACCTGAAAAGCAGGATTCAGAATTAAAATCACTTCTCATGATGATGATAGAGGATTATAAGAAGGAATTAAGTAACTCCCTTAAAGAAATACAGGAGAGTACAAGTAAACAGATAGAAGCCCTTAAAGAGGAATCACAGAAATCCCTTAAAGAAATGCAAGAAAACACAAAGAAGGAATTAAACAAAAATATTCAGGATCTGAAACTGGAAATAGAAACAATAAAGAAAGTTCAAAGGGAGATAACCATGGAGATAGAAAACCTATGAAAGAGATCAGGAGTCACAGACACAAGCATCACCAACCTCAACCGAATACAAGAGATAGAAGAGAGAATCTCAAATGCAGAAGATACGGTGGAAAATATTGACACAGTTGTCAAAGAAAATGTAAAATGCAAAAAACTCCTAACTCAAAACATCCAGGAAATCCAGGACACAATGAGAAGACCAAACCTAAGGATAATAGGTATAGATGAGAATGAAGATTCCCAACTTAAAGGGCCAGTAAATATCTTCAACAAAATTATTGAGGAAAACTTCCCTAACCTAAAGAACAAGATGCCCATAAACATACAAGAAGCCTACAGAACACCAAATAGACTAGACCAGAAAAGAAATACCTCCAGACACATAATAATCAAAACATCAGATGCACAAAACAAAGAAAAAATACTAAAAGCAGTAAGGGAAAAAGGTCAAGTAACATATAAAGGCAGACCTATAAGAATTACACCAGACTTCTCACCAGAGACTATAAAAGCCAGAAGAGCCTGGACTGACATCATACAGACACTAAGAGAACACAATTGCCAGCCCAGATTACTATACCCAGCAAAACTCTCAATCACTATAGATGGTGAAACCAAGATATTCCATGACAAAACCAAATTTGCACAATATCTTCCCACAAACCCAGCACTTCAAAGGATAATTGATGGAAAATGCCAACACAAGGAGGGAAACTACAACCTAGGAAAAGCAAGTAAGTAATCTTCCAACAACCCCCAAAAAAGATACAAACATAACTTTACCTCTAATAAAAAAAATAACAGGAAGCAACAATCATTTTTCCTTAATATCTCTTAACATCAATGGTCTCAATTCCCCAATAAAAAGACGCAGACTATCAGACTGGATACACAAACAAGACCCAGAATTTTGCTGCATACAAGAAACGCACCTCAGTGACAAAGACAGACACTACCTCAGAATAAAAGGGTGGAAAACAATTTTTCAAGCCAATGGTCCCAAGAAACAAGCTGGAGTAGCCATTCTAATATCAAATAAAATCGACTTTCATCCAAAATTAATCAAAAAAGATAAGGAAGGACACTTCATACTCATCAAAGGAAAAATCTACCAAGGTGAACTCTCAATTCTGAACATCTATGCTCCAAATGCAAGGGCACCTACATACATAAAAGAAACTTTACTAAAGCTCAAAACACACATTACACCTCACACAATAATAGTGGGGGATTTCAACACCCCACTGTCAGCAATGGACAGATCATGGAAACAGAAACTAAACAGAGACACTTTGAAATTAACAGAAGTTATGAACCAAATGGACTTAACAGACATCTATAGAACATTTCATCCTAAAACAAAAGAATATACCTTTTTCTCAGCACCTCATGGTACCTTCTCCAAAATAGACCATATAATTGGTCACAAAACAAGCCTCTACAGATACAAAAAGATTGAAATAATCCCTTGCATCTTATCAGATCACCACGGACTAAGACTGGTCTTTAATAATGACAAAAACAATGGAAAACCCACGTACACATGGAAACTGAACAACTCTCTACTCAATGATGACTTGGTCAAGGAAGAAATAAAGAAAGAAATAAAAGACTTTTTAGAACTCAATGAAAATGAGGACACATCATACCAAAACTTGTGGGACTCCATGAAGGCAGTGCTAAGAGGAAAGCTCATAGCTCTAAGTGCCTACAAAAAGAAACTGGAAAGAGCACACACTAACAAGTTGACTGCACAACTAAAAGCTCTAGAACAAAAAGAAGCAAATACACCCAGGAGGAGTAGAAGGCAGGAAATAATCAAACTCAGGGCTGAAATCAACCAAATAGAAACAGAAAGAACAATACAAAATATCAATAAAACCAGGAGTTGGTTCTTTGA
>NW_021620876.1:2720009-2745895 GCF_004785775.1 Grammomys surdaster
AATCAAACTCAGGGCTGAAATCAACCAAGTAGAAACAGAAAGAACAATACAAAATATCAATAAAACCAGGAGTTGGTTCTTTGAGAAAATCAACAAGATAGATAAACCCTTAGCCAGATTAACCAGAGGGCACAGAGACAGTATCCAAATTAATAAAATCAGAACTGAAAAGGGAGACATAACAACAGAAACTGAAGAAATTCAAAAAATCATCAGATCCTACTACAAAGGCCTATACTCAACAAAACTGGAAAACCTGGATGAAATGGACAATTTCCTAGACAGATACCAGGTACCGAAGTTAAACCAGGAGCAGATAAACCATCTAAATAGTCCCATAACCCCTCAGGAAATAGCAGCAGTCATCAAAAGCCTCCCCACTAAAAAAAGCCCAGGACCAGATGGTTTTAGTGCTGAATTCTATCAGACCTTCAAGGAAGACCTAATACCAATTCTCTTCAAACTATTCCACAAAATAGAGACAGAAGGAACACTACCCAATTCGTTCTATGAAGCTACAATTACACTCATTCCCAAACCCCACAAGGACCCAACAAAGAAAGAGAACTTCAGACCAATCTCCCTTATGAACATCGATGCAAAAATACTCAATAAAATTCTAGCAAACCGAATCCAAGACCACATCAAAACAATCATCCATCATGATCAAGTAGGTTTTATCCCAGGAATGCAGGGATGGTTCAATATTCGGAAATCCATCAATGTAATCCACTATATAAACAAACTTAAAGAAAAAAACCACATGATCATCTCACTAGATGCTGAGAAAGCATTTGACAAAATTCAACATCCCTTCATGATAAAAGTCTTGGAAAGATCAGGAATTCAAGGCCCCTACCTAAACATAGTAAAAGCAATTTACAGCAAACCAGTAGCCAACATCAAGCTAAATGGAGAGAAACTTGAAGCAATCCCACTAAGATCAGGGACTAGACAAGGTTGCCCACTCTCCCCCTACCTATTCAATATAGTACTGGAAGTCTTAGCCAGAGCAATTAGACAGCAAAAAGAAGTCAAAGGGATACAAATAGGAAAGGAAGAAGTCAAAATATCGCTATTTGCAGATGATATGATAGTATACTTAAGTGACCCCCAAACTTCCACCAGAGAACTCCTAAACCTGATAAACAACTTCAGCAAAGTGGCTGGTTATAAAATCAACTCAAACAAATCAGTAGCCTTCCTCTACATGAAAGATAAACAGACTGAAAAAGAAATTAGGGAAATGACACCCTTCACAATAGTTGCAAATAATATAAAATACCTTGGTGTGAATCTAACCAAGCAAGTGAAAGACCTGTATGACAAGAACTTCAAGTCTCTGAAGAAAGAAATTGAAGAAGATCTCAGAAGATGGAAAGATCTCCCATGCTCATGGATTGGCAGGATTAATATAATAAAAATGGCCATCTTGCCAAAAGCAATCTACAGATTCAATGCAATCCCCATTAAAATCCCAACTCAATTCTTCACAGAGTTAGAAAAGGAAATTCTCAAATTCATATGGAATAACAAAAAACCCAGGATAGTGAAAACTATTCTCAACAATAAAAGAACTTCTGGAGGAATCACCATCCCTGACCTCAAGCTGTACTACAGAGCAATAGTGATAAAAACTACCTGGTATTGGTACAGAGACAGGCAGGAAGATCAATGGAATAGAATTGAAGACCCAGAAATGAACCCACACTCCTATGGTCACTTGATCTTTGACAAAGGAGCTAAAACTGTCCAGTGGAAAAAGGACAGCATTTTTAACAAATGGTGCTGGTTCAACTGGAGGACAACATGTAGAAGAATGAAAATTGATCCATTCTTATCCCCTTGTACATAGCTCAAGTCTAAGTGGATAAAGGATCTCCGCATAAAACCAGATACACTGAAACTAATAGAAGAGAAGGTGGGGAAGACCCTCGAATACTTGGGCACAGGGGAAAAGTTCCTGAACAGAACTCCAATGGCATATGCTCTAAGATCAAGAATTGACAAATGGGACTTCATAAAATTGCAAAGTTTCTGTAAGGCAAAGGACACTGCCAATAGGACAAAACGACAACCAACAAATTGGGAAAAGATCTTTACCAATCCTTCATCTGATAGAGGGCTAATATCCAATGTATACAAAGAACTCAAGAAATTAGACTCCAGACAACCAAATTACCCTATTAAAAAAAATGGGGTATAGAGCTTAACAAGGAATTTTCAACGGAAGAAACTCGAATGGCTGAGAAGCACCTACAGAAATGTTCAGCATCCTTAGTCTTCAGGGAAATGCAAATCAAAACAACCCTGAGAGTCCATCTCACACCAGTCAGAATGGCTAAGATTAAAAACTCAGGTGATAGTAGATGCTGGCGAGGGTGTGGAGAAAGAGGAACACTCCTCCATTGTTGGTGGGACTGCAAGATGGTGCAACCACTTTGGAAATCAGTCTGGCGGTTCCTCAGAAAATTGGACATAGCATTACCTGAGGATCCAGCTATACGACTTCTAGGCATATACCCAGAAGATGCTCGAACATATAACAAGGACATATGCTCAACTATGTTCATAGCAGCCTTATTTATAATAGCCAGGAGCTGGAAAGAACCCAGATGTCCTTCAACTGAGGAATGGATTCAAAAAATGTGGTATATTTACACAATGGAGTATTACTCAGCTATTAAAAACAATGAATTCGAGAGGTTCCTAGGTAAATGGATGGAACTATAAATTATCATCCTGAGTGAGGTAAGCCAATTACAAAAGAACACACATGGCATTCACTCACTGATTATTGGATAATAGCCCAGAACCTTGAAATGCCCAAGATGCAACTGATAGGCCACATGAAGCTCATAAAGAAGGATGAGCAAGTGGGGGTGATTCGGTCCTTCTTAGAAGGAGCAACAAACTACTCAAGGGAGCAAATATGAAAACAGAGTGAGGGACAGAAACTGAAGGAGGGGCCGTCTGAAGACCACTCCACCTGAGTATCTATCCCATGTGCAGTCACAAAAGGTAGATGCTGATGTGGAAGTCAGGAAGTGCATGCTGATAAGAGCCTGATATGGATTTCTCCTCAGAGGTCTTCAAGAGTCTGACATATTCATAGGCAGATGCTCACAACTAGCCATTGAACTGATCATGGAGTTCTCAATGGAGGAGTTAGAGTGAAGA
Source organism: Grammomys surdaster (assembly GCF_004785775.1). Taxonomy (NCBI): domain Eukaryota; kingdom Metazoa; phylum Chordata; class Mammalia; order Rodentia; family Muridae; genus Grammomys; species Grammomys surdaster. Next base: position 2,723,190 of record NW_021620876.1, read on the forward strand.
CTGAAGGAGCTGAAAGGATTTTCAGCACCATGAGGAGAGCAACAATACCAACCAACCACAGCTCCCAGGGTCTAAACCACCAGCCTGGGAGCACTTAGGGAGGGATCCAGGGCTTTAGCTGAATATGTAGGAGTGGAGGGCCCTTCTGGGCGTAGGTGGAAGAAGAGATCCTTGACCTCATGAAGGTTGGACGCCCCAGGGGGTGGGAATTTTGAGGGTGGGGAGGTGGGAGTAGGGGGCTAGTTAGAGGTTACATCCACAGAGAAGAAGAAGGAGGGGTGAGGTGATTGGGGGTTCCTGGGTGGGTGGGGGATGGGGTAAGGGGACAACATATGAAATGTAAATAAAACATCCAATAAAAAAATTAAAAAAAAAAAAGATGAGAGCTGGTACAAGAATTGGTTTTCAGCCTCTCCATGGTTATCAACCCTACTTCCTCCCATCTTGGGACTATTAATTGGGTTATTTTTGGTTACTTCTTTTGGTCCCTGGGGCTTAAATAGGCTGACTAACTTTGTGAAACAACAGATAAATAATTTGGTATCATTAAGATACATTATCATAAGTTAGCTATGGAGGACCATGTGACTCAAGATGAGGTTGTTACTCTATTCGGGGTGTTCCCAAAACCCATCTCCACCCAACCTAAAAGAGGGGACTTCTGCCCCTAGACCGAGCAGAAAGGGGCCACCCAGAATCCCCTCTGACTGGCGATCTGAATTCTTGCTTAGGCTGTGAGGCTAAGCACTGCAAGGGAATATAAATAAAAGTTAAAAATATTTCTCTGGATTCCCTGAGGGACAAGCCTGACTGCATAGGGGTTGATGTCAAAAGTATCCCCTCTCCAGGAAAAAGACATTGGGATGGGTATGGCCCTCATGCCTCACTGAACAACGACAGGGGACTGGAGCCATTGCAATGTCCCCTTCAATTACTGGAGGTCAGGCCTCTATCTCCACCTTTGAAAGATTAGAATCGCCACAGCTCTTCCATACTTAGAGAAGGGAGGAGATGTCAGGGGCAGTCCTGCTTATACACTGAAGGCCTAAAATCAGCCATAGGCCTAAAATCAGCAATAGGTCTGTCATACATGTATACTAACACCAAATCTTGGGTCTCTGTGGAAAAACATTGAAACAGATGGCCATAAGCTATTGTAAACAAGCAGCTTTTGTGGAAATTTATCAGCCTGAGTAGTCATAGACCTTATAAATAGGTAGCCTTGGCAGATAATACCAACTTAGATAAGGACTAGTGAATCATAGGCAGAGTCATAGTGACCTGTTCCCTGAACCTCCACCCAGCCGATACTCTGTTCTGAAAGATATCTGTACTCTCCCTGAACACCCACGCTCCATTGTCATTCCCTTCCCCAAGTCCTGCATTTTTGTGTTTATAACCCCTGTGTGAATAATTAAAAGTTACAATTTGATTTAAAAAATAAATAAAAATAAATAAATACATAAATAAATAAATAGACTATGAGAAGAAAAGCAAAATTTCATTTCTACAGAATTGTTTTCTTTGTGAAGGAACAAGAGAGGCAGACTGACATGTGTGCTTGTTATATCCTCAGTAAGTGAGTATGGAAGGACCTCAGTGGTGTTTGAATTTGCACAAATGCAGTGAATTTGAGTATTGTTCATTAATGCAATGAGATTCTGCAAAATTTCTGTCCTCATTCAATGAGTACCAATACTGATGGGAAATATATAGTATATGTATCTTATATTTTAAAACATTTTTCTTTTAATTTTTGAATTTTAATATTATTACATTTCCCCTTTTATGCCATCCTTTTAAATTCCCCTATGTACTTCTTGCTCTCTCTTAAGTTTGTGACCTCAGTTTTATTAATTATTGTTACGCACACACACACACACACACACACACACATACACACACACACACCATAAATACATAAATAAACCCTACTCAGCTGGTGACTTGTATATTACTTATATGAAAGTTTTCAGGGCTGACCATTTGCTTTTGGATAACAAATCAGTGTTCTCATCCCTAAGGAAAACTATTCCTCCTGTTCTCTGCATCCCTTACTTGCCTGTAGTTCTTTGAGTAGGGTTAGGTCCTTTTGGGCTTTCCCCAGACACTTTGACAAGTCTATTACTATTGTTTCTTCTCAGTTCATATTTAGGCAATCATATTGGTTTGACTTTATGGGTGCAGTTTCTGACATACTTGGGAGACACAATCCCATGGCAAACTCCATGTTCCTCTTTTAAAATGACTAACAAAAACCTTCACCTGAATCTTATTTTCATGGTGTATATCCTATCCATTGTACATAACTCTGCTAGATAAGGACATTTTCATGTAAGTAGAGGTTATACACTGAGCATAGTCCCTTCTCTCCTCTCTTGCCCTCTTTTTTATTATTCTTGTTTTCTCCAAGTATTCGCTTAAACAGTTCTACTTCACTCTTCATACCATATGTAGATGCAGGGTTTTATGTATCCACATAAGCTCTAGGGACCATGACTGAGAGAAAGTATGGATATTTATTTTTAGAGACTGGCCTAATATGTATAGCATTCTCTCCAGTTGCAAACATTTTCTGGACTGACAAAAGTTTGTTCCTTTTTATGTGTATTATTACTTTTTAATACTTGAATAAACAAAGAGCTATTTTTCTTTAGTGTCTCAAGTGAATAATAAAGCTGTAAGAAAGCGTTCTCTGAACAATGTTAAAGACACAAAGTGTCTCTCCAGTGCTTCACTTAGAATAGTCAACTAGTTCAGGTGCTGGGGTCCCAGTAACACAGCAGTCACTTTGGCATGTGTACTTGGTTGTGTCCCTACATGTCCATGCTATAGAAAAACTACCATTTTGGCAGGTGGTTGGATGAAATGATAGAAGAAATAAATCTGTTAATAATGTTTTTGCTTGGTTTTGCACTTAAACATTAATAGATTAGTAAGACCATTTTAATTGGTCTCAATTTCATTGTATATATGTAACTTCTGTTTCATAGAATGAAAGATAAAAAGAAAGACAAAGGAAGGAAGGGAGGTAGGAAGGGAGGAATGAAGGAAGGAAGGAAAGTAAAAAGGAAAAAATAAAGAAACAAATGCCAACCCAAAACAGTTTTTCTTAGAACTAGGAGGTTGTGAAACATTTAATTAATTTGCATTAGCTCCTTTTAAAAATGCTAATGCTAATGAGTATTTCATTAGCTGGGCCTAATAATAATTTATAATCCATGTAAATGAGTTTGAGTAGGATATGTTCTTCTCTGTGCCTCCTTTTATGAGATGGGATGGAACTGTCTCTGGGGAAGAGAAATTATTAGCAAGCAGGTGCAGTATTATACAGAAAGAAGTTTTAAGATAGCAGTATGCTGCATGAAGAAAGTAAGCATTTGCAGATGACAATTGAGAAGGAAGAAGTCTTCAAACTCAAGAAGAATGAGCAGAATAGCTCAGCTACAGACAGATAAGAAAGACCTGGAGTAACGGTATCTAAGATCCAAAAGCTGTAACTGCTATAAATGATTTTTGAAAATACAAGAGAGAAATTTTGCTGAGTCATGCTCTTTTATGACCCAAAATAGAAGAAACTTCCCTTTTTAAATTTGTTGTTTCCCTTTTCACTAACTGAATAGGCATACTATGGGTATTTATAATTAAAGACATTCTAAAGCTGGTTTTCTTCTAGTCCAGGCATCAATGGATGGAGTATTGATGGACCTGAAATATATTTTCTATCTGTCTCTGGGAATGTCTTCAATTCCAGTAATAATAATAAAAAAAAGATTACAAACCAGGACTTAAGATTGGTACCTGTCCAGATCCAGATCAAACTGTGGGATGATATGCCTACATGGCAAGTTTTCTCCTAGTACGTTGCTTCAACACCACTCCTTAAAGTCCTCTTAATAACCTAATAATTGTTTTAATAGCTCCTCAGTCAAGTGTGAAGTGTTATAGCTGACATGTCAGCAATGTATGAAGCTAATGGTAAGCTAGCATCCCTCGCTGCCACAGTAGCCAGGGTATCATTAAACATTCCTGCTCACATTTTAGCTTACTTAGCAATAAAATTTTATTTACTGTATCCATAAAGCAATTCTCTGACTGTCTGAGGAATTTCCTGTGCAAGTTTCTTTCCAAGAGGAGTGTTGAAGGAATGCCTGATGAGTTAGAAGTTTATTACTGATTTCTGTGCTTCTTAGCTAGACAACGGAGTTGTTTCTGTCAAAAACCCTCTACCTCCTTTAAATGAAGAAATATTCTCAAATCCCAGAGGATATTAATAAAACATTTGCCTAGATACATATCCAGTTGATATTGTTAATTAAAACATTTTTTTCAAAGATATTGATTGTATTCTATATATGAGTGGATTTTCTGGCCACTAACCATATAAAATTGAACAAAATCTAGGATATTTTTGATTATATATCCTAATAAAAGAGCTGTATGTGTGTATACACAGTATATAAATGTAGTCCTCTACATATAAAGAGAATACATCTTTTAAATCTATTATAAAATGTCATAACAGGTTAACTTAGACTGGACAATTAATGAATAACAGAGTCTGGAGTCTTTGGTAGTCCAAAGCCAAGGTTCTCACAGCTAGAAAGAGCCTTCTTGATTAGGGCATGGTTAGGACAATGCAGGGTGACACTGGACTAAGAGGACACAGGAGGGGGATGGCCCCACTCCTGCAATAGCTCCCACTTCCATTAGTACTAGAACTGTAGAATACTAAGTACTCATCATGGGACAGACATACACTACAGTGAAGCTAATGGCTGACACAGAATTGAATTATTTCTTCTTCTTGCCTTTCTGGCTTCAAAAGCATGATGTTTGTAACTGTATGGATTGTTTTATAACTCATAGGTTATGTCTAATTTGTGAATTAGGCAAGAATGAGATGGTTCATGCATACACAGTAGCTGGGAATTCAGCAAAGTGTGACCATCATAAAGGAAGGAAGCCCCAATGGCAGTTATCAAACCTAGACCTGCTAGTATGAGGGAGAGGGTGCAAGAGCACACAGCATGGTGCTGTAACTACAGCTTTGGAAATAAGATGTTCTATAAGAGCTGTCAGAGGAATCTTGGAACAAATTAGACTTTTACAGCTCTCAAGCTAAAATGAAAAGATGCAGTGAAACTTTACTAACTTCCCAGTCTTTGATCTTTAAGACTTTTGTGTTTACAGAAGCCACAGAGTAGAGAAGCCCAGGTAGCTAACTCTGCAGAAGATAGCCTAGGACAGGGATACATGGAACTGAAGCAGAGTGGACTAAATTTAGCACTGGATAGGCCTAGAGACAAAGTATGTATGCAGGATGATATGATAGGAGGAACAAAACATTATCTTAGATTCCCAATGATATTTCTGTATATGCTATACTTGAAAACATCAATTTCACTTTTGATTCTTTTTTACTTGGAAATAAATTTTTACTGAGACATTTCTCAGTAAATAGTTCTTGAGTAGCCTTCACCTAGAATACCCCCAAATTTGCATCTACACAACCATTATGAGTAGTTACATAACCATAGTATGAGTAGTTACGAAGACTTAGTGTTAGTAAACACCTATTAACTAAGTCATGTATTTAGAATCTTGCAAGTCTCTCTGCTAATGTTTGGTTATTTTTGTAGAAACACAAAATTTAGGAACCTAGATGGAATTTAATCATACCTTTTAATCTTATTTCTGTAACACTTACTAATGTTTTATGATCTTCTTACTTTTGAAGAATACTAGTCTTCTATTTAGTTGAATGAATTTACAATTCATTTTGGGACCAAATTCTCAAGTTGTAGATAGTTTTTCTCAGAGTTTGTGGAGGCCTGCTGTGACTTTGTCCTTATTTACATTATTATTACACAATAATTACTAATTTTATTAATTATACAGGAAGCTAGTTTTGCTCTAATTTCCTTGCTGTTTCTATGATAAAATATCCTAGTCAAAGCCACTGTTGTGGTTTGAATGGGAAATGTCTCTCTTATGCTGGTGTACTATCAAATACTAGGTCTCAACTTAGTGGTACTGTATAGGAAGATACAAACTTTCAGTGACAGAGAGTTTCTGAAGGAAGAACATCACTGGGGTGAGCTTTGAAGTTTTATAACCCAGTCATACTTCCTGTTCTCTCTTCCTGCTTCCTGTGTGTAAAAGAAATGTGATCTCCATGCTTCCTGACTTCTGTGTCAGCTTGCTACACATGCTGATACTGCCTGTTCTATAAATTATCTTTGTTATAATATTTTATCTCAGCACAGTAACTAATACAGCAATTTAGGAAGGAAAGGATTTATTCAGATTATAATTCAGTGTCCCAGTCAATCACAGAGAGAAGTCAAGGCAGGAAGTAAGACCTGAGGGCAGGTCTGTTTGCTGTTCTAAAGAGTATTTCCTCTAGCCAAGAAACTCACTTCACATCCAAAAAAGTATAGTAGAAACCATGAAGGATGTTGCTTTCTCATTGGCAGAAATATACCCAATCACTTTTTTATGTAATTCAGAATTATCTGCTTATGGAATGGTGATACCCACAGTGGGTCTGGCCTTCCTTCATCAACTAAGTGTTCACACACACACACACACACACACACACACACACACACACTGCCCATAGGATTATCTGACGTAGACAGTGATTCAACTGAGTTTCTCTTCAATTCTAAATTGTGTAGCGTTGACAGTTAAAGTAACTGGAACACATAGTATCTGAGTTCAGGCTACTCTTTTACTCCCTCTTAGTTTTTGCTTTCATTGGAATTGTAGCTTTTCATTTGTGTTTTATCCTTTTCAACATAAAATTAACATTCCTTTAGTAAAGCCAGTCCAGTACAGTTAAGGGCTTAAAGAGGTAATACTTCAGAGTGATGGGAATGCTCTTCTTGTGGACATTGGGTCTTCGAAGCCATAACACCCCTTACTGACAACAAGGTGGACAGGAGAAACACCTTATAAAGATAATACACATTCTCTCTGAAGACAGGAAATAAAAGTAAAGCTGGTATAAACAGCCTTGCCCTTGAGCTCTACTGCAGTGTGGGTCTTGGCCTGTCATTGCTTTGATCTTCGGTGATACACTTAGTCTGTCATTTTCCCACTCTCACAATTGCTTATTGAATTCACTTATGCTCTGACCTTTTACAAGGGGACTCGAGATAACCTTGGGTGAATCAAATTTACCATGTATTCTGCAAAATGGACAAGGTTACTGCTGGGACTAAATTGCTTGAGTCAGAGTATGTGAATGTTTTGAGAACTGCAGATGTTTCACAGAGAGAAGCAATTGTGAATAGTCTAGATTTCACCACTCATAAATTATGTTCCATTCAGATCACAATATACTGGCACCTGGCTTTACTGAACATAAAATCCTTAATGGGAATAAATTTATTGGCCTTTTACACCATTGTATAGATTTTTAAACAGCTGAATCCATTAATTTCTGTTTATATTTGCCCATTGGATGTCAATATTCTTTAATAATAGGACATGCTTTCTCCAAGAACAAAGGTTAAATTTTATACTAAATCTATGCCATTAAAATACTATTTATGATTACATTAAAATACATATAATACATTTTCAAGCACAGATGTTAATGAAGTAAGAGTCTAGAAGGAACAAAGGAAACCTTTGTAAAGCTCAGCGGCCTGTCAATGATGTATTCTAGGGATAACTTAAAGCAAACTCTGATGGAACACTATCTACAGATTTCTCTTGGAAATTAGCATCTATATACTATGGTCTCTCTCCTAGCTCATTCAGTAAAATATGGATAAAAAAAAAACAAACTTCTATGGGGAAGAATAAATCATTTAACAACAATGCCTGGGAGAATCATTTGAGTAGCATCCTGCTACATAGGGGCCTTTCCCTTCACAGACTGTTATTTGAAACATTTGAGGCTTTTCACATCTGCCCTGCAGCTGGAACTCAGACCAGAGCACTTTCTGCCTCTGCAGACTTTAGCACATGGCTTTGCTTCTTTTCCCCTTGTCTCTCTCTAGGCATCGAATAGACTGAGATAAGGATGCACTCTCCTTCTGTTGTCACTTGTATTAGTGGAAGATGCTTGTTCTCTGTTTCAGAAGCAGCCAAGCCATGTTGCCTTTGATATGTATGTGTAAATATAGCTGGGAGAGGGCAACAGTGTCCAGAATCCGTTCTCTCTCTCTCTCTCTCTCTCTCTCTCTCTCTCTCTCTCTCTCTCTCTCAGTGTGTGTGTGTGTATGTGTGTTTGTATTTGTCTGTCTATCTCTGACTTTCTGTCTCTGTCTGTCTATGTCTGTGTCTGCCTCTGTCTCTCTGTGTCTGCCTCTGTCTCTCTGTCTCTCTGTCTCTGTCTTGCTCTCTCTCTTTCCCTCTATCTCTGTGTGTGTGTGTGTTTGGTTTTTGTCATTATAAAGTTTCAGTGTGAATGTAACCCAGGAAAAGGTTAATATTAAATAAAAATGGCACATTATATTTTGTGATCTCATTCTAATATTGAAGCTGATCTAATACTTTAATAGAAAAGAATCTCAATATTTCACTAACACTCATGATTAGTCTCTACTTATCTGTATTAATCAGAAACTAAAATATATACTTATGTTGACATGGTAACACCTCTTCTTTGAGTTCATCCTAGAGATGCATTGGCAAATATGCAACAAGAAAGGATGCAGACCATCACAGGGGCAAGCTACTTAGCTGAGAGGTATTGTTTAACATGTGAGGCCTTGAACTCAAACTGTACTGAAAAGAAGAGATGAGTTCATTATTTGTAAATACTATCTTTTGTTCAAAAATAGAGAATGTTCTACATATATAATGTAATTTGCATTTTAATATTATACTTCTATCAGAATAATGACACAGGCCAGGAAATATTTATGTGTAATGGGTCATAATGTTATGTCAAACAATGTCATGACCTTGGAAGTGTATTCTAATACCACTTATGTATGTGAGAGCAAATACACAAATATTTTGAAACATATCCTGGCAGAGTATATTTATTTACAATGAGAAAATTTAAAGTTACAAGGTTTAAGGCTAAGATAAATGGTGATTTTGTGTATTTATTTTTTTCATATATAGACATGTGTGTGTATATTTGAAATATATATATATACTTGTACAACACCTTTTTATTAAATCGAACAGTTCTAAACTACAAAAGAAGTAAGCTTTGTAGAGTCACTTGCCTTCCCTGAGAGGCCGTGTTCCTTTCATTTTGGCGTACTTCTGTACTCAGAGACATTTGTTCTTTGAAGAGTGCATTCTTGCATCATACATGTATGTGCCTCCAGAGAATAAAATAAGCACTGACATGAAGAACAAATGCTGAGCAGAAACTCAGGGAAACAGCCGGGTCTGGGATCCATCTATATCCCAATGGGTAGACATCCTTGGATATTTCTGTATTTTCTAGCTCTACCACAGGGCCACATAATGTCTGGAGATTACTGAATTCAACTCTAGAGTCCAGTCTTATGTCTCTGAGGTTTTATATATGTATCCCATGATACTGCTCTCACTAATTTAAGATATTCTGTAATGATGAATACCATGTTACTTATACATCTTAAAAGTTGGTATTAAAAATAATGTGTATGGAACAGGTGATGGTGGCACATGCCTTTAATCCCAGCACTCAGGAGACAGAGTCAGGAGTATCTTTGAGTTGAGGTGAGTCTGGTCTATAGAGTAAGTTTCAGGACATCAAGTGCTATGCAAAGAAACCCTGTCTCTAAAAACCATAATGAGATGATAATGATGACAATGACAACAACAATAATAAATAGGTATATTCAACTTACAGATGTCTTCCTCTCATTTACTCTCTTGAAATTAAAAAATTGCCATAAACTGGGGCTTGTGCACTTTATAGTTCAATGTAAACACATGTTGTCCAATATACCTTTGCTTGCTCCACATTCTGGCTCCCTGTAGAATTAAAAATAGAATTGCCATATTCCCTACTAATGTCACTTTTGAGTGTATCAGCAATGGAAATTAAATCACTGTATGGGTGTGATGATATCTACACTCCTGGATATTTGAACCTGATCGAACTAAACCTACTCAAGGTTCACAGACAAACAAGGATTTATAGTTCAACTTAGAGTTTGAGGGATTCCAGCCTTTTCTTCTGACTTCTTTCTCCATTCTTTTCTCTTCTATCATTAAGGTCTCTTTTTCTCTTTATATTCACTGTAATCACTTAAAGTTAGTTCTAAAAAAGCCTTCAGGCCAAATTTAACCCAGAGAGCCAAGAAAAAAAGGAATAAATTCCCCAAACTTGTTTTCATGAATAAATTATCAGAGCAGGTTCCAAAATAGCTAATGCTGTATCCAGGAAGTTTGGTATTGTGATTGGTCATCTCAATGTAATGACTTGAATAAATAGCACATTCTAAAAAATCCATTGCCTTCTTGGATCTTCAAAATGTGAGTGTATTTATCACTTTTCAGACTTAATTCAATGTTTCAAGAGGCTTTACGAATAGAGAAGAGCCACATATACATAGGAAGACAGCAGGGAGACAAATAGGAGAAGGTCTCTGGCAATGGAGGCCCATTAGCACATTATATCTCTATGCCAACTGACGAGAATGATTTCTAGACTGCAACAACTAGATTCCAGAAGAAGCCTGGGGGATAGATATTTCCCTCTGAGACATCTAATACAGAGCTACTCATCATGGTAAGTATGCCCTCTGGCCTCCTGGACTAAGTTTCCCTTTCTATCAAGTTTGTTGAACATTAATGGTACAGTCCATACAAACCGTTTTTCCATCATGATAATCGTGGTGTATGAGATTGGCAGTCCTCATATAATGCAGATACTATTTGGTGAAAGGCTAGAAAATAAATATTGAGCCAAGCAAACTAAAGCACATAAATGAAGAACACACAAAAGGAAATTAAATTTATCTAGTGGTACTATTGAAATGCCCTTGAAGCACTTTTCAACCCCAAAATATCTATATACATTTGTTGCTATTTTTATACCATCAACATACATAAAATTGAGAAAACTCCAATTAGAGTTAATACCTCTATAGAATCATAGCTGTATACAGGAAAAGCAAGAATGAAATAGTGTCGGGACAGGAGAGAGGTACTAAAGTAGTACCAGTGCTTATACTGTGGTTTTAGTGTTCACCATCACACAGAAGACTGAATCCATCTTACTTTCACTACTCAATGAATTTCATATTTATATATATGAATGCTTAGAAACTGTCTTCTTTTCATCCACATGACAAAATCAGAGATTTCAGCATTCTCAATCAAACCATCTTTAGAAGTATGGAATTAAAGTCTAGAAGCAATAAAAACATGAATTTGGAGAATAATGTTTTGTAAAATTTTAAGATACTGCTACTATTTTTAATGCATTATATTTGGCGTCTGAAACAGAAAAACACGGTGATGGTTTGTGGCCCAGGAAGTGGTACTATTAGGAGATGTGGCCTTGTTGAAGTAGGTGTCTCACTGGGGGCTGTGGGCTTTAATACCTCATCTTAGCTGTCTGGAATCCAGTCTTCTTCTAGCAGCCTTCAGATGAAGATATAGAAATCTCAGCTCCTCCTACACCATGCCTGCCTGGACTCTGCCATGCTCCCACCTTGATGATAATGGACTGAATCTCTGATCCTGTAAGCTAGCCCCAATTAAATGTTGCCCTTTATAAGAGTTTCCTTGGTCATGGTGTCTGTTCACAGCAGTAAAACCCTAACTAAAACAATCACCCACTATTCTACAGCTTCTGATCAAATAATCAAAAGAAAAAAAAAAACAAGGCAATAAAAACATCACATCAATGAGAAATCCTAACACTATAGAAGAGCTGTAATTAATAAAGTTAGTTATAAATAACAGCCTGGACACTTTCAGCTCAACCCTGAGACCTCTTGGAATGAATTTCATAGTAGGAGAGTCAGATATAAGTTCCAGGAGGCAAATGGAAGAGGAATTATGAAAGACAAGGTGGGAAAGTGTTGGCCTTGATCTGTTTCTACAATTGGTTGAAAATTCCATGAGCTTGGTCCTTCTGTGAAAATGAAGGCAAAGTATGCTCTTGGATTTATACTCTACAGCAATAGTTTTTCATGTTTCTTTGTGTGATACAATGGAGAATGCAGGGCCTGAAATGATGACACAATTCAATATACAAATAAATAAACAAGTGGTTACTTTTCACAATTCTTTTTCATACAAACAAAGAGAAAACACATTTTATAGTACTTAATTAAGTATGAATGAAACAATGTGTGTGTATTAGGCCCTGCCCCTCCCCTGTGTGTGTGTGTATGGGTGTGTGTTTGTGTATTTGAGAAAAATTAGTCTTCTCAGTGCCTCTGAAAAGAACACTATAGAGATTACCCTAGCAACAGCAGCAGCAGCAACACAGACATTAACTGATGGGACACTGTATTTAAGATTGTACAGATACTAAACACGCATGTGTGCTTGCTTGGCGTAGCTCTCTAGCATTTCATATCAAATCCAAGCTTGCTCAAAAAAATGACATGGCTTTACAGATTTTCAAAAATGAATAGTTTTTATTTCTTTTGTTTTTTTTTCACCTAGATTGCAGTTTGCTTTTTTTAATCCTACTTTTTTATTTTTTGAGATTATAATATAATTATGTCATTTCTTCCTTTCTCTTTCCTCCTCTAAATCTTCCCATATACTTCTCCTTTGAGTAGGTGGAGAAAGAGTCTATCTTCATGGCTATTGGTTGTATAATTGAAACATATACATACCCATATGTAGCATTATGCATACTGAACAGGTTATATTAGTTTTTGTAAAGATGTATTTTTCATGTATTTTATGTATATGAGAGCTCTCTCTTCATGCATACCAGAAGAGGCAATAATATTCCATTATAGATGGTTGTGAGTCACCATGTGATTGCTTGGAATTGAACTCAGGACCTCTGGAAGAATAGTCAGGTGCTTTTAACCAGTGAGCCACCTCTCTAGCTATGCAATATATAAAAAAATATATAAATATTAAAGGCAAACAATACAGTTTCATTGTATGACTAAGGAATGTTAGTATAGAAACTGTAACTAAGACACAATATGTGATAAATCATGTGTTTGAGTTTTTTAAAGTATGGTGAAATTAACACAGATACAAATAGTTTATTTGAGAGGCACCCATTTGACTAAAATTTGTCTTTCCAATATTTTAAAATTAAAGCCTCCTTTTAAGATTAGTCTATTTTTTCAGTGTGGTTAAAGCAAATCTTTTAGTAATGTTTTAAGCCAAAAGAAAAAAAAAGACTCTTTGTTCCTTCATTCCATGAAGAATTCACAAAAGGATCAACTTTGATAAAAATAAAGGCTTTATAATGTGTCTGGATGTTATGCCAAAAAATGTGTCACTTATGCATGCATACATAATCACTCATTCAATAACCATAGAGAAACCCTGCTGTTTGTAAATTAAATTATGTGGTTCCCTCAACTGTCTATAGTTTATTGGAATGAAAAAAGCACACACCAACTAAGTTACACAACATTGTATTTTGCTAGAAGAATATTAAAAGTAGATAGTAATAGAGTATATATATAACTGCAAGTACTGAGAGATCAGATTTTGGGTTCTGACTCCATCTTAGAGAACCTAACCTAAAGTCAATCTCGAGTTAACTAACAGGCTGTACCTAGCACCAGTTTCCAGGGTTATTCCCCAACAAATCTGCACCTCTAGGTTGCAAGCCTGCCCCTGACACTTCACTTCCTAACAGCCACCACTCAGGAAGAAAACAGAAGTTAAGTTTATGGTTTGGCTCCCAGCACCAGCCTATTATGTTAAAGGCCACAATAGCCCATCAATTAGATGCTTGCCAGTCTAGAAACAACTCACCCCTTGCTTGCCATTTCCTATAAAACATTGTCCTGATGAGAGTTTGAGGCAGCTTCACCAAACCATCCTGTGGGTAGGTGGTGAGTAAGCCCAAGCTCCAGACTGTAAATAAAGATCGTAGTGTGGTTGCATCAGAATTGGCTTCTGGTTGGTCTTTTGGGAATCATGAATGTTCCCTGGTACAACAGTTCCAACTTGATGTTCACAGATATCATGAAGGAGAAAGCACAGACCAAAGTAGGTCACAGAAGACAGAGATCTATTAGGTTGAAATGAGTTTCTTTTTTAGGTAAAGTTGGTTGGCTAGCCTTATGTCAACTTGCCATATAAACTAGAGTCATCCAGGTGGAAGAAACCTCAACTGAGAAAGTGCCTTTATAACATCTGGCTGTAAGGAATTTCTTAATTAGTGACTGATGGGAAAGGACTCATTCCATTGTGGTAGTTCCATCCCTAGGCTGGTAGTCCTCAGTTATCTAAGAAAGTATGGTGACCAATCAGGGAAGCAAGCCAGTAACTTGCATTCCTCCATGACCTCTATGTCAACTTCTGACTGCAGGTTCCTGCTTTGTTCGAGTTCTTGTCCTGACATTCTTCAATGCTGAATAGCAATACAGAAGTATAAACCAAATAAACCCTTTCCAACTTGCTTTTGGTCATAATGTTTCATTGCATCAATAGAAACCCTAACTAAGACATTAGTAAGATATAACTAAGACATGTGATAAAGCATGTGTGTGTTTTTAAAAGTATGGTGAGATTATTACAGCTCAAAGATTATAGGAAAGAAGCATGCAAAACAAAGTTAGACAGAGTTTGGGTGACAATTCTGTCAAGAGCTGCTGGGAGGGGGATTCGGCTTGCCTTGGTTTCAGGTGGCTGGCTTGGGTTGATGGTCTCTTTGGCTGGGAGCACAGAGAGGTCTTCTGTGGGAGATTAGACATCGGTTGCTCTGGAGGTGAAGTCCTGTTCCATTGTTCTACTGGATACTGATGAAAAGAAACAGTCCATGGTTTTAAGATGTTTATTGTCATGGCGGAAAATAGATAAGAAACCATACCACCTTTTCTCAGGGCGTGCCTGAGGTTAAATCTCGTTTGCAGGGATGAGTGTCTGGGAAGGAAAACTTAATTAGCTAAGCCCTTCTGGTATTTAAGTACCACATTAATATGGAGATCTGTCTTGAGGCTTCTTAACTTGTGGTCACATCCTCTACCTGTGGAGGTGCTAGTAGGAATGTTGCCCTTATGTGTCTGAAAGATACAAATCTATGGAGACCTTGTGTCAGCAGCCCGGAGTCTGGGAGAGTGGCAAACTGCCTACCATTCCTTGCAGGAGACCCTGAGGGGTCATCTGAGGGTCACTGTGGTTTCAAATTTAGCTCAATCAGAAATCAGGCTGTCTTTCATGGTCCCACAAGAAGCCATCTCGGAAAGGCTAAAGGCATGCAAGTAGGTTTTCTGGAGGTGGTGCACCACTTTGCATGGCTGTAATGGGTAAGCTCTGAATTGCAAGACCTTCAGAGATCCTCTCCAAGGATTACTTCTTGCTATTAATATGTCTTTCCTGTCACTAGTACATAGCTTAATGATTCTTGGGCATTATCTCACCCTATTGTGCAGAATTTCTACAAATGAGTGAAGATGTAGCAATGCTATGTAGACAAATTGATGATTTCATAATTCCTAACAATGATTTTAAAGAATTTCAAAATTCATGCAAATAATTTTGAGCCCTCTATAGAGTGAAAGCTGCAAATATGGCTCTGTAAACCTTCATGAGTCATAGGCAAATTGCACTAGGATAAAAAAAGCAGGCTTGAAACAAATTTAAAATCAGGGAGGACACTCCTAGGATAGCTGTGAGACCACTATCTGGTAACTAAAGGTCGTAAACTGGAAATGGACAATTTATTTTAGGTGCAAGGATAAAAAGTAAAATATTGAGTGGTTTAATATACAAAACTTCAAAACTAAGGAGACACAAACCAGATGATTTGCCTCTTGACAAAACTGTGGTAATTTATGTCATAGGAATTATTGTTTTAAACTTTTAATGAACTTATGGTGCTAGTAACAGAAAATGAATGTTTAGTCAGCACTAGTCTTAATGGAAACACACGTCAAATTTCTGCAGTAACACCTTATCAATTTATGACTTGAATTAGTGTTTTAAGCTTGCTATGAGCTTATGGAATGAAAAGATGCTTGGAAGACCATGTGATCTATTATCCTGAGAAAGAATAAGAAATAAAAATGGCAATAAGAGAGTAGAGGGCTTTTTTCTTACTTATAACAACAACAATAAGAAAAGACAGAAGCCTTTCTTTCTCTGAGCAATAAAGGTTGGAGCTTCTTTTTCATCAGAAAGTGAGTTTTTTTCTGCATTGGTGGTTGCTCTTTGGAACTTCTCATGGTAGCTTTTGCTCCATCCACCAGATGTATATATGGATTTATAAGTATAAGTGTGTATATGTAAGTATTCATGAGCACTTGTGAAATTGATGAGACAGGTGATCGGGCCTGACCAGTGTGTATGTGTCGGTGTGAGTTGCCTGTACAAAAACATTTCTTCCTCTGTGGGTGACCTTCTTTCCCTTTGTCTCTAGCTCACAAAGAGTTAAGGAAACTCTGAGCCTCTAGCTGATCCTGGAGGGGCTTCTGAGTAAAAGAACAAAGAGACAGAAAAATCAACTTCCTTACTTAATCCTGTGCCACTAAACAACAGGTGTAAATTGCCAAAGCCAGTGGTTTCTGACCTAAGAATAATAAAGAGTTAAGAAAGATAAATATTAACAGAAAATAAACAACCTTTTCCCTCACAAAAGTAAGTTTTGCCTCGGTAAATTACTGATGCTATGCATCTATCACTGCCTTTCAGAGAGAACAGGTACTGGGCTGGTTCCAGGCACAATTCCTTTATGAAAGGCTAGGAAATTGGGTTTAGACAAAATGTTACAATGCAAACACCTTCATGTGGCTTGAAGTAAGAGTGACTTCACTTTGAAATGTATTTGCCTAAATATGTCTAATTTTTCTATTTCTTCTTCACAGGAAGAAGATAATGATATCACTTAGGTTTGTCATGAGACTTAAACATAGTAATATGAATAAAGTAGCTGAGCCATAAAAACCTTGATAACACAGGGAAACACCATCCTACTGTTTCATTTCATTCCCTCAATAGCTGAAAGCTATAAACTGGAGGGAAGGAGGTAGTCTAATGGCTTGATAATGGCAGTGTTTTATGAAGATATGTCTAACAGCAATTTACAAGAAATGTTGGGGAAAAGAAATTAATAAGCCCTTAACAGAAAAGGGAGTTTGTATGCCAATAAAAATATGTATGCATAATATAATTCCTTGAGTTGGAGAGACATGGAGATATTGGAAAAGCCCATGACTACCAAAGTGCTTGAGGACTCCTGAGAACGTCACATAAAATGATAAACTTTGCAAAAACTCAGAAATAAGGGTGGAACAAAACTGTAAAACTTCAAAAACATGTTGCAACCCAGATATCTGTCAGAACTGCTAAATGAAATCTTGTCATTGTGATATTTTGTTATGCTTAGAGCATAGGCCTGGTTTAGAGTTAAGTGTTTACAGCATTGCACTCCAGGACATAATGTTCAGAGAAGGTTACATGAGATAATGGAACAAATTTAGTGACAAGCTACATATAACTAAGACCCTGCTTGGAAATACATTCCATGATATGGAGAACATTATTAAGAGTTTTACAATTTCCATGCACTGTGAGGAATTATGAAATAGGAGGTAAACTCAACATCTTCAGGGTAAGTCATAGAAAAGATAAATCTACCCAGTAACCATTTCTGTCAGGAGCGATTCACAGGAAAATAGGGAGAAAACTGTCAAAGAAAAGAGGTTCATGTTCTGAAAGTGTAAAAATCAAACAAGCAGATGTGAGCACCAGGGCTTCAGTATGCCCAGGAATGGACAAACAAGGATACTAGTCTGGGAAGGACTTACCAAAGAACAGCAGAGAGATGTGGGTCATCAAACCCCTTATCCTTGACTCATCAGCCTCACATGAGGCTGGAAAACAGTGCTGCACTGTTCAGGTTGCTTGGAAGGATGCTTAAACTGTACTCCAGAACACAGGGCCTAATACAGAAACTTTTCTCCCTGTTAAATTTCTTTCAGAGATCAATAATCAATCATAAATGTGAGTCCCTTAGGCATATCATTTATTTTAAGTGCTTTTCACTCTGCTCATCGCAACAGTGTGAAGCATCCTTTGTCCAAATCTTTGAAGCTGACAGTCTCATCCACTTCAGACTTGATTAGAAGTTGAATGTTGCTGAGATTGGAATAATTTATAATCACAAAACTTAGCACTTTAGCAATAATGATGGGATGAATCAATTGTTGTTTTTAAGGAAGAAGCTTAAATACCCAAGGCTCTACTCTGATTCTCCTACATTAATAAAATGTAACTGAACCTCCCTGGCAAGAATAACAGAAACAACAAAGCTATGGTTGTTGCAACTGCCTTTGATGGGGAGGGAAAATAATTAGTATAACTCTCCATTTTAAATTGACCCCAACTTCAAACGTGCACTAGGAACACTGGGTAACCATTCCATCAGCAAAAAGACAGAATCTGGTTCTGTGCTTAATCTGCTTTCTGTATCTTCAGAGGGCAAAGTGTGCAAAGGGATGCTTCTCGTATGGTTGGGAATAGGCAGTGGAGACAAGACATTAGGGTTGATTTGACTTTCTCTCCCACAGTCCTTTCATTCTACATTCTTAATTGGAAGGTCTGTAATTAAAGGCTGTAACTTCTCAGCTTCAAAGGAGCAAAGTGTGTGTGTGTGTGTGTTTCAGTGTGTGTGTATGGACATGTGTGTATGTATGTATTAGTGTATGTGTGTCCATGTTTGTGCATGTGTGTGTATGTGGAGAGAGAGAGAGAGAGAGAGGAGAGAGAGAGATAGAGAGAGAGACTGAGAGGGGCAGAGAGAAAGAAGGCAGTCGTGCAGATAAAGTGTAACCCAGTGATACAGGGCTTTCCTCAGCATGCATAGGTTAGACACATAAAACCTATAGGTTGCATATCTTGCATATGTGCCTTCTCTATCATATCCACAGCCATTTCTTCGTTGGAGGAGTACTAAACTCTGAGACATGAATAATCCCAGGCAATACATTGAACAGGCATGAGTAATGAAGCCTTTGCAAAGGCATTATCACTGGGTTACACTAAACAACTCTGTATATTTTGAATATGCTAGGGCAACTAATTGAGGTAAATCAAATCCAGTGAGTGTATAATCTGATGTCAGGCAATGAGAAATTGGAAATCATCATGCAACCAGCTCATGGCCACTCTTGCACAAGGAGTGGTATATATCTCATGAACACCAGTGTAGCTATTACATGAACTTGTTGATTTTTTTCATACAGTAAACATTTAAGATCCAAACTTTATTATAAAAATAATAACCAAACTTTATTATTGATATACATGCTTTGTATTTAAACTTTCTACAGTTCTAGATCAATGACTTATTCATTTTGCAAGTAAGAAAACTGAAGTAGAGGGAGTCTGCACTACTCATGCATGCCACCGATCAGCAAGTGATCAGACCAGTGTTTCATATCAGAAAAAGGAGTTTGAAGTCCATATTGTTGATTTTCAAATGATGCCATTGCTCTTTTACATGGTAATAATGAAACTAATTCTTTGCGTAAGTATCAATTAAATGGAATGAAGTCATTATATTCAGAGAATATATCTTTATTTGCAAAGAGACCTATGCCAGAGAATTTAATTTTGAATGATACCTAAGGCTAAAATTTAGCTAGTAGCTGTTTCTTCCAAATGTCAGTGATTTAATTTTGTTCCAACAGAGGTATTATATTCATTCTTTATTTTGAACTGTTTACAATGCATTTCTTTTGCAAGATATATGTGGGTATTTTTTAGTGTGTGTGAGTGTGTGTGTGTGTGTGTGTGTGTTGCAAATAGAACCAACATACTGGATACTTCAACGTTAACATTGAATTTAGTACAAAACTGTGAGGAGAGAGAGAGAGAGAGAGAGAGAGAGAGAGAGAGAGAGAGAGAGAGAGAGAGAGAGAGAGAGAGATAGATAGATATTTGGAAAGCTGACATAAAATTCCCTGCTCCCAAATTCACTTTTTAGCTAAATGCAAATACTCAAATTCTCCAAATTTTGAAAGAATGTATTGAAGAATATTTAAGCAATTTTAAGTCCCCACCCTACTTTTTAAAAGAAAATGTTTCTGCTACTGAAAGAGAAGAAAGCACAGTTGTTTTTTCTTCATACATTAGACACTCAAATGGGCACCTCCCTTAACTGTCTGGAAGAAGTGTGTTGTTAGTTTCTAATTACTTTTTTTTTAAAAGAGAAAATAGGGGTGTGACTCAGCTTTCCACACCAAGGTGCTCCCTCAGAGAAAATCTTAGATGTATGTGGGAGAAGTTAGGTTACAGCTTAGGTGTTCCCATCATTTCCTTTCAGACAAATCACATGTCAGAGAACCTCAATCTGAAAAATGACACAAGTTACATGTCTTCCTTCTTCCTGTGAATTTTAAAGGTCCTGTGGTCCTGCTTGACATCTTTCTATAAATAAATGTACTCATTAGAGTAAAAAAGCCATTCAAGTTTGCAACTGAATGATCTCTTTAAGCAACACCTACAGAGGTGAAAGCAAAGCTGTCTTGAAATCCAGTATATGCAAATAGGCATATAGATCACACTTTTCAAAGATCTTCAGTGGCCAAAATGATCTGGCAAAGGTAAAAGAAAGCAACAGTGGCATTAACTGTGAATTCGGTGCACATGTCACACAATGGGAGGTACGTAAAATACACAAAGCACAGTTTTTGTTTTTTTCCATTTAATTCTCCAGTTAAAGATTAAGCACTGATTTTTACCTCCATCTTATTGATGTGGCATCTGCAGTGTTGAGAAATAAATAACATTCACATGTCTTCATCATGAGAAGAGGAAGTTCCAGTTTTATAATTTCTGTGATACTCTGGAATTTTAGACAATATTAAGTGATAAGGCTGAAAATGGACAAGAAAATGAAGATCATACAAAACCCTTAGAAAACTGGAATTAGAAATAAAATTATAGTCCCCGTGTTGTTTTTGTATTTTTATGCTAATGGTAGCTTGTTATAAATAAAAGAAAAATATAAAATAAGTGTGAAAACATGCCACTGACCCTTGCTATATGAGTTTCTGAGGCATTTGGAAGATTTCACACACTTAGGGTCAAGAATCAACCATTTATTTTGAATATAAGATACATACTTGTGACATAGACCAGGCTGGCCTTGAATTCACCAATACTTTATGAGCCATTGAATTCATTATTTTATTCAATATATATGTGTTTAATATTTCAGAGTCCTGAGCTTCTACAAGACACTCAAGATATAATGGTGAGCACAGTTTGGTATCATAACTATTAATCAAATCATCATGAATATCTGCAACATGCCCAGTGTGATGATGGCTAAGGTACAGAATGTCTGAGATACTATGATAGAAGAATAAACTTCTGAAAAAGTTGGTATCTAATCCTATATGATGAACAAATCAGGTCTATAGATGGTGGAAAATAGTTGTACCCTTTGAATACATGAGTGCTGGTCTGCTGAAGATGCAAGCCAAGAGCACACTAGGCAAGGTAAGCCTGGTGGCAAAGGTCAGAGATATGATAGGCCATGTGAGAGATGAAAGAATTTCAATATTTCATCAATGAGGTAGGTCAGGGATTCAGAAGAAAAGGGCAAGGTCATACTGTGGCTAAAATGATTGCTAATGTCTGTAAGTGGAATGGGGCAAGAAGTTGAGAGAACTAAGTTGGGTACCATGAATGAGATATTGTGGACATTTAGAAGGAGCCAACTGGAGTGTCGGTACTCAGACTCGGAGGGATGGAAGGGCAGCAACAGCAGAATAGATCAGACGGTATATTTACAACATGAACAGACACTCCTGATAAACTCAGTGTAGAAGGATGGGGACAAATGACTTGTTTGGAAGAGCTCTGAGTTCTCACTTTGTGACTCACATCCATTCAAAGCCCTCCTACTATCAAGGCGAATGAAGTAAGATACTGTGTATAGTTTTCTACATGCTAAACGTGAGAAATAGTAGAAACATTGGGTGAGTTTTCTTTGTGCTTATCCCTCTATTTAGCCGAGGAATAAGTTTCTGAGTAGCTATAAGTAGCTATAAGTAGCTTTAAGAAACATGGGGATAAAGGTCTCTACTCTTGAGGTTTGTTATTCACATACATGCTCTTCAGCTTTGGAAGGCTTCCTTCTTATGGTCCTGCCCACTGCCCAAAGCCTAGACAGAGTCTGGATGTGAAAAGTAGAAAAATCTCAGATGTCTTCTGGCTTGAGACCTGAGTATAGTGTGTTAAAATTATACGTCTTCAGGAATAGATCCCTTACTTTGTATTTTAAAAAGTGATCATGAAGATAATTAGTGAATAACCTTGTTGAAACCTTGGAAAATGCTTCTCATGCATTCCAGAGCCATTAGTGGCTCTACAACACCCAGCATTTCCATCACGCCCACAGGTACTTCACAAGCATTCCAGATGGGGTTGATGATTAAAGCACTTAGCACAAAAAGCTTTGGCTTATCAGTAGGAACTTAAAGGAATACAAGAATTTTCAAGTGAAAGGTATAATTTATTTCTCATCCTTAATTATTTAATGTCCATGGAACATGTTTCTTCTTCTTCTTCTTCTTCTTCTTCTTCTTCTTCTTCTTCTTCTTCTTCTTCTTCTTCTTCTTCTTCTT
>NW_021620876.1:2745905-2748766 GCF_004785775.1 Grammomys surdaster
TTCTTCTTCTTCTTCTTCTTCTTCTTCTTCTTCTTCTTCTTCTTCTTTTAAATACATGCAGAATCTAATGTTAAGCTAAATTTTCAGACATTTACAATCCTGGATGGAATGATCTACAAAACTGCTCACAGAATCATAATTTCAAACATACAATGAGAATACAGAATACGTATGGTGGGTATGCTAATTATCTAGATTTTCGTAAAGACTACAACTAATGGTAAGATTGCTTCTATAATTCATACTTTTCCAATATGGGAATATGGAGGCATGTTCAAAGTTATTCATATTAGCAGTAAATTCGAAATCAAACTCAAGCTTTACTCCTGATTCCATACCCCCACTGCATGGCTCTTGGGTATCTAGAAAAGTTACTATGAGTTAAATGTGCCAATTTGGGAAAATTTCTACTGAACACTACACAATTCCCATGTCTTCTGTGAATAAATGTGGTTTCCTTCGTCTATTCTCCATCTGTTTAGAAGCTTCATAGTTCTTACAAGCTTGTAAGAAAAGTGGAAAGAGGGTCTAAACCACCAGCCTGGGAGCACTTAGGGGGGGATCCAGGGCTTCAGCTGAATATGTAAAAGTGGAGGGCCCTGCTGGGCATAGGTGGAAGAAGAGAACCTTGATCTCATGAAGGCTGGATGCCCCAGGGGGTGGGAATTTTGAGGGTGGGGAGGTGGGAGTGGGGGGGGGTAGATAGAGGTTACATCCACAGAGAAGAAGGAGGAGGGGCGAGGGGGGGGGGGTCCGGGGGGGGGGGGGGGGGATGGGGTAAAGGGACAACATAGGAAATGTAAATAAAGCATCCAATTAAAAAAAAAAAAAAAAGAAAAGTGGAAAGATAAAATTAGGTGGTCGGATTGAAAAAACTTCAGATTCTTCCTACTCACTGACTATGTAGAATCCAAATCCTTAATGCACATAATGGAGCCATTACTTCATTCTGGTTTGTAAGTTCTCCTGAAACACTCACAAACAAAATATTAGCTCATATAAAATGGCCTGGGATGAAAATAGCAACTGATACTGAAACCTCAGAACTGAGCCAGAACATTATCTATGTAACAGGCTCTCTCTCTCTCTCTCTCTCTCTCTCTCTCTCTCTCTCTGTCCCCTTGTTATTCTTTTTTTTTTATTTTATCAGTGAGATTCAATAGGTCTTACAGTACTTGTGAAGTAGTGTGGGGCGGTGGGCTGTGAGATGCAGCTGGGCGCCTGGTTGAGCACAGGCCTTGAACCCCAGACTCTAATGAAATGGAAGGCATTTGGCGTTGCTCCTGGCTCCTGGCTCCTTTCACTCAGCTTCGGCCCTCCACAGCCCCTCCCATAGAGAGATTTATGACCATCAATCGCACAGGAATAGTGTCTCAGGCTCTCCCACATGTAGATGAGGTATCTCCAAGCTCTCGATTATCTGCTGCCAGACCCTAATCCACAACAAAACTCTATATAAGGGCCCTATACAGGAAAAGTAAAGGTGTGCAAGATCATCCCATTGTCTGAGAGTTTCTGTCGGAAGAGCTGTAACACTTGGAAAGAGATAATGCTCTCCGGAAGCACCTTCAGGACCCTCCCCTCCTCACCAGCTAGCTAGCACCTCACTGGCCCAGCCCAGACAGGTTTAACACAGTGCAGCACCTGGGAGTGGCTGGGCAGCGATAGTGGAGAGGCAGCAGCGGAGGCGATCTCCTCTCCCTGCTCACACTCTGTCCCCTTGGCCCCAACCCCCGCACCAGGCCTGGCCGGAGATCGCTGTGGGACACCCTCCAGAACAGGGACCCACAAAGTAGTACGGATTTTCACCTGTGCTTTCCATCTGTGAGTAGAAATGTGATTGGAAATGTTACTGTCATTAAGTGCTAATAGAATCTAAAGTAGTTTTATGCTGCCAAAAATTGAGCACTGACTACTTTCTTGACGTGAACCACCCTAGGCTCGATAATGTTTGTGAACACCATTTGTGGGTAACGTTATGAAACTCCGGGCAGTGACTCAGAGCTGTCAGGTGGCAAAGCCCCCTAAGCATTTCCTCTTTCAAGTTTCTTCAGATTTTTCAAATGGTCTTACGTGATGGTTAATATTAACTGTCAACATAATTCCTAGGAAGCAGATCTTAGGTCTTGATTATGTTAAATAATCTGGGAAAATACATCCTGACCATGGGTGGAACCATTCCATGAGCAGAGGATGTTACTGGAAGAAAAGCTGGACAATAGCATGTGTGCACTAGTTCAGTGCTCTCTTCTCTTGTGTATGGATGCATATAACTAGATGCTTCAAGTTCTTGTCTAAATGATGAATAGTAACTTCGAATTATGAGCCAAATAAATTTTTTCTCCTTTAAGTTGCTTTTGTCAGGGTATTTTGTTACAGTAGTAGAAAAGAAACTCAGTGTTGTTAGAAAATCCCACCGTTATTGGAAGTTGAAGGGAATGCTTGCATTATAAAAAAAAAAAAACCAACAACACTGATTAACTATTTGAGAATTGGAAAGCCCTGGGTTCTGTTTCTCCTGCCATCATTTGTCAGTCAATGTCTCTGAACCACTCAGTTACCTCATTTGTTAATGGAAGATAATAGCAACGTTTCTCATAGGTTGACTGACAAGAGGTAGATGTTTGAAATCGTGATGATCCTTCAAGGTTTGGTAGAGAGATGCTGACATGATCTTCAGTGATTTCAGGTCACATTACTAAAATACTGGCAACATAACAACATCTCTTCTCTCAGTCTCTCTCT
Organism: Grammomys surdaster; assembly: GCF_004785775.1. Lineage (NCBI taxonomy): Eukaryota > Metazoa > Chordata > Mammalia > Rodentia > Muridae > Grammomys > Grammomys surdaster. Next base: position 2,748,651 of record NW_021620876.1, read on the forward strand.
CTCTCTCTCTCTCTCAGTCTCTCTTTCTCTCTCAGTCTCTCTCTCTCTCTCTCTCTCTCTCTCTGTCTCTGTGTGTGTGTGTGTGTGTGTGTGTGTGTGTGTGTGTGTGTGTGTGT
>NW_021620876.1:2748776-2777894 GCF_004785775.1 Grammomys surdaster
TGTGTGTGTGTGTGTGTGTGTGTGTGTGTGTGTGTGTGTGTGTGTGTGTGTGCTGGAGTAGAAAATACAATAGCAATAGCAATCTATAAGCAAATTCCTAGTAGTATAGATATTAAAGGGAACAGGTATCTAGGTTATGGGGAGACAGGTCAGTTTAGAAAATAAGTGAAGGTACGAAAAGTTTATAAATTCAAATCCTATTGTTTTACCCTATCTTGAGGATGCTACATGGTAGAAGCTTAGCAGCTAAAGGAAGGCATTAGATGCTATATAAGTGTGGCTAATTGGATCTCTGGGACAGTGTCTCTATTCAAATTAATCTGATAAAGAACATGAACATAGTGGCTGGAAAAATTTAAATACTCAGTTACTATGACTTTTAATATTTGACCTATTCTGCTTCTTATTCCATGAGTTAATTCAGGCACTAAAAATAGGCCAGAGACAAATCAGTCTGGCTTAATTGCTTTCCTTAACCCTGGACTTAAGAGTTTCACACAGCTCAACAATTTAGTAGAATTTAGCATTTCAAGGTTCCCTTCCTTCGAGGATAATTAATCTCCCCAATCATCAGCCGACTTGTGAACTGACTTAGAATTAGTAAAGCAAGTTTCACATGAGGAAACAGGCAGGCAAATGAAAAAAATCTTGCCTTACAATACATCTGAATTCAAGAAGGGCTGGAGATTATCATCCAGGTATGTCTCCTAACCAGAGGTGCTTCTTATTTCACCCCTCGAAGCCCAGAAAATCCAGGATTCCCTAACTGTAGGCACAAAGAAAGGAACAGGAAGCATGACTAGTCTTGAGCCCAACACTGTCTATTTCTCTAAGTTGGATACTTTCCAAGTACATTAAAGTCCTCCACACTATACTTGTTCAACTGTGTTGGCAAACTCCACCTTGGATGATGCATCGAGGAATAGGTATGCCTGATAGAGAAGAGGCAAATATAAAAAGAATAAAGTAAGTCAGTGAGCATGCCCAGAGATGTCACCTAAGCAGCTGTTACATTAATGCCAAGGCTCTAGGGGAAAATGTTAACCAATCTGTGAACACTTTGGCTTGTGTGGCAATCTATCAAATTTGAGAAACAGAATTTTTGCACTAATGTTATCTTTACTGAGTGTACCGTAAAATGAAAACAAACAATCACATTCGCATAAAAGTAAACTCACCAGATGCATTTCCCTGATGGAGAAGTTTTAATGGCAAGGTATTTGGTTAGATTACTAGAAGGCTCCGTGTCATTGGGCTGGATTCCCTCATACCCACTCTATCTCTCCACCTCTAGCATTTCTCCTCCACACACGGAAAATACTTGTTCTTATTTGCCTCAGTGGTGATCAAAACAATTGTTATAGTTTCATTAGTTATTTGAGATAAATGCAAGAAATATTTTTTTTAAAAAAATGTAATTAAATATTCAAGCCAGTTATCTTGGCTCACACCTGTAATCACAGCACTTGAGGAGTAGAGGTAACAATTTAAAACACACACACACACAGAGGGGGGGAGGGAGGGAGGGAGAGAGGGAGGGAGGGAGAGAGAGAGAGAAAGAGAGAGAGAGAGAGAGAGAGAGAGAGAGAGAGAGAGAGAGAGAGACATATACATACAAAGGTAAACACAAGCATATACATATACACAGACACACACTGCCTTTCTTTGGAGGAAGCTAAAACACTAGAGATCATCAAATATAAACTTGATAGGTTGATCTCATCTAAAAAAGAAGGGAAGGTAGCAGTCATTTATTTGTATAAATCAAGACAATTCACTGAGGATTGGACCTAGGGAGGGATGGTGTGACATTTGCTTGACTAGGATTCCAAGCCGTATTTTGCAATGTCACTTGAAGTTTTCTGTCTCATTAAGGTAGCATTTATTTCTTAAAAGCTATAACATAAATGAACTCTCAGTAAAAATGTTCCAATGAAATCATAACTGAAAGTGAGTCCTGCCCTAGGCGATGTAATAAGCAAGGTCAAGTTAGATCTTCTGGCTGTGTTCCCACCTCTGGCAGAAAAGCTTCCCCCTCTGACTCCTCCTAAATCCCCTCTCCTGCTTCCCATCAAAAGGTTAACGGAGATAAAATGTTAGCCAAGCTTAGGAATTTTGCCTTTTTGAGGAGACTTCTCAAATATATAAAATGAAAAGATTTTCATGTGGAAACCACTAAATCATGCTATTCTATGGTTAAGGCATCAATGCTTTAAAATATAAATTAACACTTAAACACCAGTTTTGAAATATACAGGCTTTATGACCATAGCCTGATATTGACATAGAATGATGTCAATTCTTTTGAACCTAGATTCACATATAAAAAACAGGGGTAGGGGTAGATATGATCACAATATCAAATGCTTTCTGTGGAGGATTACGTGAAAACAGGATCCTAGAAATCTGAAACACTTATATTTGCACATATGTTATCTGATTCAACTCCCTTAAAAAAATAACATGAAAGACACAAGTTCTATCTACTGCTTGGAGTGTCAAATATGCCTCTCATAGACTGCCATAATTTGGAGAACCTTGGAGGTTATCTTGGAAACCACAGCCGAAAAGAGAGTCAAGAGAGTCAGAGGGGCAAGCTGGTTTGCCTTGGCTGACAAGGAGAGGAGAGCCTGACAAGGAGAGGAGATTCCCAGACAAGGGACTGAGGAAAGAGCAGGAAAAGAGATTGTTGCCATGCCAGGAAGGAGTAGAAGCCATGCCTGAGAGGTGCCAGACAGAGAACATAGCCATCATGTGGATGCTGGAAAAGTCAGCCTGAGCGGGCTGCGGGTCTGGGTCTGGGGAAGCCAAGATGGAATATAGCTTTTAGTAAGTAATAACTCACAGGTGTGCCAGCGTTCCTGGGAGACCAGCTCTCTCCTAGAGATTTTTGGGTATGGAGCACTGTGGCACAGGATCAGCTCTGGGCAGAGAGGAAAACTGGAAGAATCCTGTCCCAGGATGCTCCTAGGTTCCTGTGTCCCGAGGTCTCCCGGCAGGACCCATGGTGCCTGGAACTTACCCTGTTGTATAGTCTTTTTATATTAAGCATGTAGAACCAAAATACCAGTAAAGCGTTTTTTGTTTGTTTGTTTTGTTTTGTTTTTCTTTCAATTCAGTATTAAAACACTTCCAAGTTTAATGGCACCAAATTAGTTTCAGAATCAAGCCGAGATAATAATGTCATTAATGTTAGTATTTGGGGTCTGTCTGGCAAATAATTGACAACTTAATAGGATATGGAATCACTTTGGTCACGGTAGTTCTCGAACTTCCTAATGCTGTAACCCTTTAATATAGTTCTTCATGTTATAATGACAACCCCCAGCCACAAAATTATTTCATTGTTACTTCATAGCTGTAATTTTGCTATTGTTATCAACCATCCATAATGTAAATATCTGATAATTAGAATATCTGATATGGCAATCCCAGAGGGGTCAAGACTCATAAGATGAGAACCGCTGACTTAGGAAGTAAAGTCTTGAGTATGTATGGCTGAGAAGGAGTTTCCATATTGTGTTAACTGAGGAGGGAATACCTACTCTAACTATAGATAGTCCCACTCCTTGGACTGCACCTGAATGAAGAGGAGAAACAACCCTGACATTTATCACTCTAGGCTTACTGGAGAGAGAAACAACTCTGACATTTGTCACTCTCTGCTTCCTGGAGGCAGATGTGATGGGACCAGCTGTCTCACATTTCCTGCTATCATGCTTTTCATGCCATAATGGACTGAACCCTCAAAACTGAGTCCAGGTAAAACCATCTTCACCTAAGGTGCCTTTTTCAAATATTTTGCACAGCAATACGAGCAGAGACAGATCATGTTGTTAAGAAAATACCATTAGCTTATTAGATATATGTGACTCCAGAAGATGTCATTAGGATACAAGGGCTATTATGAAGAAATGCCAATGCAAGAACAATCCCTGATTTCCCTTTATTTCCTTATGCAGAGCGTAGAAAGCTCCCTTGTAATGTGTCCCCTTTTTCCACATCAGAAATAAGAGGCAGTCAATATTTTCAGTAATGGGGGCAGTAATGAGCTATTGTTGAACAAACACCCTTGTTTACCATTAATGTGCCTCTTAAACTCCCCTTCCCTGGGTTTACCACACCTGAAGCTCCTCCTCCTCCTGTCTGAACAGTTCACAACAATTTGCCATTCTTTGGCAGATGACATGACATAAAACATTCCCATTCTACTAGCTTCTTTGAATGTTCACTTTGTTATTAAGAGACTAGTTGCATATAAAATTTAAAATATAGTATCTGTTTTTTACTTACTAATTTCCATTTGCAAGTTGCTTTAAAAGACTCAGCTAGTAGATATAAGAAGTTAGTGAAGATTATTTTCTCCCCAAGTTCAAAAGGAGCATAGAAAATCTAAGCAGAACAAACTCAGGGCACTTAATATTTGGAATATGAAAGCTGAGGTCATGGAGCAGCTGTTTTCTGAACAAGGTCAAATCTTTAGGTGATATCCAAGAAATATCTCAGTTCTGTTTTTAACAAGCAGCCAGCTCTTTTCCTTTACAGGCTTGTAATTCTAACTTTATTTCCATATACAAGTTTTTATTCTCTGCACAAAGAAGTTATTTATTTGTGTGTCCATATCACTAATGCTTTAACAATATTCTTATGTAGCACAATCACATTAAGATAAGATGGTTCAATTATAAACACATACTTTTAAAAAATGTGATAAAGACAACAGGACATGAATGCTGTTGTTACCTAAAATCAACTGTAAATCCTGTATTCATAATTAAACCTATAAATACACCTGTACCAATCTTTCCACATTTTTCTGCTTAAAAATGAGAACAACAGCAACAACAACAACACCAGAAAATAACTTGTAAAAAAGAAAACTTCAAAATATAGGGTTTCTTATGTTTACTATAATGAAATAAGATAACATGTGTGATATTTTATATACTTATGAATCAAAATTTAAAAGAGTTGAAATAAATCTTTTTATTTTCTAAAATAAACTACAATTTTATATAAATTATATTTTTTAAAATAGATATATCTAAATTCAAATATTTAAAATGATGTCATCATAATACAGGATTGTCGTGGTAATTCCCTTAAGAATGCCAGACTGTTCCATACTCAGCTACTAGACATAAGAGATTAAACAAAGAATCATGTTTCTCCATTGAATCTGCTCCATTAGATAAACTGACAGGCCAAGGAACTCCTGTTTCAGCCAGCCTTTTCTTTCTTGGTATGATAAGTGATTACCTCAGGTGTCATGTGTAAAGTCTCAAATTAAAAGAAAGCCATTTAGTAAAATTATTCCCACTAATCCTACTATGAGAGTTCTACAATGAAATTTGTATCACATTGTATTTGAAAATATATAATGAAATATTATATCCTGTGTGGGTTCTAAACAACAAACTGTACCAGAGGGCTGGGGACTCTAAGATCCAGGTGCAAGCAAGTTCAGTACTTGGTTAGATCACACTCCCAGTTCACAGATGACACCATTGCTTTGAATGCTCTGCTGGTAGATGAAGTGAAAAGCTCCCTTTTACTAGGACATGAATTTGTTTACATGGGTTCTGCTTTCCTGATCTAATTACCTCCGACAGATCACCCATTCTAAACTCACCACACTGTTGGTTTGGTTTCCACATACTATTTTTGGGAGCCGAACATTTAGGCTAGAATTGTTTGAGACGTGGGAACAATCGTCCATACAGTGATTCTCAATGAAGTTTAGCTCTAACTTATATGATATTTAAAGGGAGGTATGGGAGAGAAGCAAAACCAAGAAACACTAAATTCCAATATGTATTTCTAGTTTATATTCCCATCTCAGATCTTGGAATGGCTTTGCATAACTTATATCACTAAATCATTACTTCATAAACTATGAATGATGATGGCTATCTCCTAATGTCTCTGGAAATTCAAAGGATTAAAGACATGGTAGTAAAATCACAGTTGTATACACTCTCAGTATCATCATATAAAAAGATGGACCTTTATAGCTGTTTCTACTATTCCTTTGTGCAGTATTTGTTCTTAATTGCAATATAACAAAGATTCATCCTGTTTGGAAACTAGTAAGCCTTCGTATACTTATTCAGCTATAGTCTCTGCATACTTCTTCATTCTTAGTGTGTACTATTTTATTGATGGAAATAGAAAAGCATTAGTTTTTCATTCTGCTTTTCTATTATTAAAAATAGATTTTCTTTAAAATTAGTTTTAAATTTTATCATTATTTTTTGTTTATTTACTTTATATTCTGCTCACTGCCTCCTCTTTGGTCACCCCTATCACAGTCCTTTTCTCTTCCCCCCTTCTCCTCTGAGCAGGTAGGGACACCCCTAACCTGGCACAACAATTCTCTGTTGGGTTAGGTGCATCCTCTCCCACTGAGGCCAGACAAGGAAGCCCACCTAGAACATATGACATAGACAGGCCACAGATTTTGGGATAACCCCTGCTCAAAAATTTATTTTTTAATACATTATATTCTGATTCTGATTTCCCTTCCCCCAACACCTTCCAGATCCTTCCTTCCTTCCCTTCACATCTAAACCTGCATCCTGTTTCTTGTAAGAAAACAAATATGCATCTAAAGAATAATAATAAAAATAAAATAAGATAAAACAAAAGCAAAGAAACCAGAACAGGACAAAATAAGCAAAAGAAGAGAACAAAAATAGACAAAGGGGGGAAAAATCACAAGAAACCAATATAGTTACAGAGACACACATTTTTTTTTAATTTTTTAAATTTTTAAAAATCAAATCATAAGTTTTACTTATTCACACAGGGGTTATAAGCACACAAAAAAGCAGAACATGGGGAAGGGGATGACACCGGAGCATGGGTGTTCAGGGGGAGTACAGATATCTTCAGAACATGGTATCGGCTGGGTGAAGGTTCAGGGGACAGGTCACTATGACTCTGCCTATGATTCACTTGTCCTTATCTAAGTTGGTATTATCCACCAAGGCTACCTATTTACAAGGTCTATGACTACTCAGGCTGGTAAATTCCCACAAAAGTTGCCTGTTTATAATAGCTTATAGCCATCTGTTTCAATGTTTGTTAACACAGGAATCACATAAAAATATAAAACCAGTAGCCACAATATATACTCAGGATGATTATTTTCCCTACCTCCATCTATCTACTATGATTTCATTTCTTGAGAGCTGAGTAATATTCCATTGTGTAAATGAACCACAATTTTGTTTTCTTTTATTTTTCAATTCATTCCTCCATTGATGGGCATCTCCTCTGTTTCTAGTTATAAATAGAACAGTGGGTCTACACCTCCACTGAGGGAGATGTGAGAAGGACTGCCGCTCTACTCACCCCAAATTGTGTAGGTCACCAGGGTCATAGGTGAGACACCCACCCAAATAACTGCCCCAGCTGGGATCCCCACAGAGAAAGTGTACATGTGTATATCTCCCGTCTGTGTGACCCCATCTATCTTCCTGTTTTTATCTCTGCTGGGAATATTAAAATCAGCAAAGAAAAAAAGGCCAAGTAACACATAAAGGCAGACTTATCAGAATTATACCAGACTTCTCAACAGAGACTCTAAAAGACAGAAAATCATGCACAGATGTCATTCAGAGCCTAAGAGAACACAAATGGCAGCCCAGGTATTATAACTAGCAAAACTCTCAATGATAATAGATGGAGAAAACAAGATATTCCATGACAAAACCGAATTTAAACAATATCTATCTACCAGTACCAGCCTACAGAGGATTCTAGAAGGAAAACTCCAACATGAGGAAGGTATCTACAAAAAAGAACAAAACAAGAAATTAATATCTTTCAACAAACCCAAAAGAAGACAAACACACACATAATACCACCTACAACAATGAAAATAACAGGAACCAGCAATCACTAGTCTTTAATATTCTCAACAACCATGGAATCAATTGCAAAATAAGAAGACATAAGCTAATAGACTGGATAGACAAGCAGGATCCAGCATTTTGCTACATGCAAGAAACATACCTCAGTGACAAAGACAGAAATTATCTCAGAATAAAAGGCTAGAAAAAAGTTTTCCAAGCAAATGGTCCCAAGAAAAAAAAGAGTAGCCATTCTAATGTCCAAAAAAATAGATGTTCAATCAAAAGTTATCAAAAGAAATTGAGAAAAACATTTCATACTCATCAAAGAAAAATCTATCAAAATGATCTCTCAATTCTGAACACCTATGATCCAAATGCAAGGGTACCCACATTTGTAAAAGAAATGTTGCTAAAGTTCAAAACACACATTGAAACTTATACAATAATAGTGTGAGACTTCAACACCCCACCCTCACCAATGGACAGGTCATTGAAACAAAAACTAAAGAGACACAGTGAAATTAATAGAAGTTGTGACCCAAATAGATTTAACAGATATACACAGAACATTACACTCTAAAACAAAAGAATATAACTTCTCAGCACCTCATGGTACCTTCTTTAAAACTGACCATATAATTGGTCACTAAACAGGCCTCAACAGATACAAGAAGATTGAAATAATCTCATGCATCCTATCAGATCACCACAGACTAAGGATGGTCTTCAATAACAACAAAAGCAACAGAAAGCACACATACTCATGGAAACTGAACAACTCTTTTCTCAATGATACATTGGTCAGGGAGGTAATAAGGAAATTAAAGACTTTCTAGAATTCAGTGAAAATGAAGACACAGCTTACCCAAACTTATGGGGAACAGTGAAAATAGTGCTAAGAGGAAAATTCATAGCACTAAGTGCCCTTGAAAAAAATTGGAGAGATACTATACTATCAACTTATCAGCATACCTCAAAACTCTAGAACAAAAGAAAGCAAACACATCTGAGAGGAGTAGATGGCAGGAATTAATCAAACTCAAGGCAGAAAATCAACCATTAGAAACAAAGAGAATGATGCTGGAATACAAACAACAATAACTATGAAAATCCCAAGAGCTGATTCTTGAGAAAATTAACAAGATAGATAAACCCTTAGCCAAACTAACTAAAGGACACAGAGAGAGTATCCAAATTAACAAAGTCAGAAATGAAACGGAGACATAACAACAGGAACTGAGGAAATTAAAAAAAAAAAAACTACAATGAGATCTTAGTACAAATGTGTATACTCAACAAAACTGAAAACTCTAGATGGAATGGATGATTTTCTAGACAGAAACCTTATACCAAAATTAATTCAAGAGCCTGTAAGCTGTCTAAACAGTCTTATAACCCTTAAGGAAATAGAAGAAGTCATTAAAAACTTCCCAACCAAAATGAGCCCAGGACTAGATTGTTTTAGTGAAGAATTCTACCAGACCTTCAAAGGAGAGCTAATACCAATACTCCTCAAACTACTCCACAAAATAGAAACAGAAGGAACATTACCTAATTCATTCTATTAGGTCATTGTTACTCTGATACCTTAACTACAGAAAGATTCAACAAAGAAATTTTAGACCAATTAAGCTAATGAATATTGATGAAAAAATATTTACTAAAATTCTTGCAAACTGAGTGCAAGAACACATTAAAACCATCATTTATCACAATCAAGTAGGCTTCATTCCAGAGATATAGGATGGTTCAATATTCAAAAATCTATCAATTTAATCTACTACATAAACAAACTCAAAGTAAAATATCACAAGACCATCTCATTAGATACTGAAAAAGCCTTTGACAGAATGCACCTTCATGTTAAAAGTATTAGAGAGATCAGAAATTGAAGGACCATATCTTTTTAAAGATAATAAAAGCAATGTACAGCAAACCAACAGCCAATATTAATTTAAATGCAGAGAAATTTGAAGCAATCCCAGTAAAATCAGGGACAAGACAAGCTGCCCACTCTCCCTCTCTCTTTATTCAATATAGTAATTGAGGTTATAGCTAGAGCAATAAGACAACGAAAGGAAAGCAAGGAGACACAAAATGGAAAAAAGAAGTCAAGGTATCACTATTTGTGGATGATATGATAGTGACCCCAAAATATCTACCAGAAAACTCTTACAGCCAATAAACAACTTTAGCAAAATGACTGGATATAAAATTAACTCATACAGAGTATGCCTTCTTTTATACAAATGATAAATAGGCTGAGGAAGAAATTAGGGAAACAACATCCTTCACAATAGTCACAGCTAATATAAAATATCTTAGTGTCTCTAACCAAACAACTGAAAGATCTGTATGACTAGAACTTCAACTTTCTGAAGAAAGAAATTGAAGAAGATCTCAGAAGATGGAAAGATCTGCCATACTCATGGATTAGCAGGATTAATATAGTAAAAATGGCCATCTTACTGAAAGCAATCTACAGATTTAATGCAATACTCATCAGAATCTCAACACAATTCTTCAAAGATATGGAAAGAAAACTTCTTAAATTCATCTGGAATAACAAAAAAACCCCAGAAGAGCCAAAACAATTCTTAACATTATAAGAACTTCTGAGGGAATTACCACCCCTAACCTCAAGCTGTACTACAGAGCAATAGTGATAAAAACTGTATGATATTGGTACAAAGACAGACAGGTAGATCAATGGAATAGAATTGAAGGCCTAGAAATAAACCAAAACACCGATACTTGATATTTGACAAAGAAGCCAAAATCATACAGTGGAAAAAGAAAGAATCTTCAATAAATGGTGCTTATCTCGCAGTCTGTAGGTAGAATAATTCAAATTTATCCATTTTTTTTATCTCCTTCTACAAAGTTCAAGTCAAGTGGATCAAGAGCATCCACATAAAAACATATAGATACACTGAATCTAATAGAAGAGAAGGTGGGAAACAGGCATGAACATATTGGCACAGGGGAAAATTTATTGAACAGAACACCAACGGCTCAGGCTCTAAGATCAACAATGACAAATGGGACTGTCAATAGTGTATGACAAGACATCAACCTACAGATAGGAAAAATGTGTTCACTAACCCTATATTTAATAGAGGGCTGAATTCTAAATTATGCAAAGAATTCAAGAAGTTAGACTTCAAAACACCAAATAACCCAATTAAAAAATGGGAGAGAGAGCTAAATAGAAAATTCACAAGAGAGGAATTTCGAATGGCTGAGAAGCACTTAAAAAACATTTAACATCTTTGGTTATCAGGAAAATGAAAATTAAAATGACCCTGAGATTCCATCTTACACCAATCAGAATGGCTAAGATCAAAACCTCAGGCAATAGCAGATGCTGGTGAGGATGTAGAGAAAGAGGAACAGTCCTCCATTGCTGGTGGGATTGCAAGCTGGTAAAACTATTTTGGAAATCAACCTGGCTGTTCCTTGGAAAACTGGAAATAGCTCTATCCTAAGATCCAGCTATACCACTCCTGGGAATATACCCAAAAGATGTTCCACTGTACCACAAGGACACATGCTCCACTATGTTCATAGCAGCCTTATTTGTAATAGCCGGAAGCTGGAAACAACCCAGATGTTTTCAACAGAAGAACAGATATAGAAAATGTGATTCATATACATAATGTAACACTATTCAGCCATTAAAAATGAGGGCATCATGAATTTTGCAGGCAAATAGATGAAAGTTGAAAATATCATTCTGAATAATGTAACCCAGACCCAAAAGGACATGTGTGGTATGTATTACTGATAAGTGCATATTAGCCATAAAGTTCAGACTACCCATGATACAACTCACAGACTGTAGGAAGCTTAACAAGAAGAAAGGCCCAAGTGTGGATATCTGAAACCCACTTAGAAAAGAACAAAATAAATATAGGAGGCAACACAAGGGAGGAAGCTGGGTAGGAGAGAGGAAGGGGGAAGGAAAAAGGAAAGGAATAGGAAGTATGGGGTTAGACAGGATGAATGTCCAGAGGGCCAGAGGAATGAACAGAAATATACAACACTTTGGGTAAGGGGTCAAGGGGAAACTCTAGTATATCCCAGAGACTTGGATTGTGTGAGACTACCAGGACTCAATGGGGAAATGCAACAGTGGGGAGATGAATCTGGAAGATACCACCCTGAGTAGATAGACATGGCCCCTAACTGAGTCAGGAGGCTACCTACCTATCTTCAAATTTTTAACTCAGAATTAAAAATAAATAATAAGGAAAATTCAGGGACAAAAATGGAGTAGAGACTGAATAAAAGGCCACCCAGTAACTGGCCCAACTTGGGACCAATCCCATGCATGCACACCAAATTGTGACACTATTGCTGTGGCATATTGGACATGTAAACAGGAGTCTGGTAAGGCTGTCCTCTGAGAGGCTCTAATACCAACTGACTGAAACTAATATGGATATTTTCAGTCAACCACTGAGGTCAGAGACCAATATGGAAGACTTAGAGGAAGAACTGACAGAGCTGAAGGGAATTGCAACCCCATAGGAAGAACAGCATTGTTAATTAACCTATACCTCTCAGATCTCCCAGAGACTAAGTAAAAAAACAAGTGGCATATAAGGGCTGGTTCATGGTCCTGGATATTTGTATCAGAAGACTGCCAAGTATGGTATTAGTATGAAAGTATGAGCTTAAACTTGTGGAAACTTGATGCCCCAGGGAAGAGGGATACTGGTGGGGGTGAGGTGGGGATGGATGGGAGGGTGGAGGAGCACCCTCTCAGAGATAGGGGGGAGGGAAAATGGGGTGAAGAACTCACGGAGGGGAAACCCAAAAGGGGGAGCAACTTTTGGAATGTAAATAAATAAAATAAAATAAAACAAACAAACAAATAAATAAAGCGATTAGTAATGAATATGGTTAAGCAAGTATCTTTGTGGTAGGATGAAGCATTCTTTAGGTATATTGTGTATTTTAGTTAGGGTTTCCATAGCTGTGAAGAGACACCATGACCAAAGCAACCCTTATAAAAGACAACATTTAATTAGGGCTGGCTTACTTGTTCAGAGGTTCAGTGCATTATTATCAAGGCAGGAAGCATGACAGTGTACAGACAGTCATTGCCCTCAAGATAAAGCTGAGAGTTCTATATTTGTTCAGAAGGTAGGTAAGAAAAGACTGTCTACCACATGGCTAGGAGGAGGGTCTCAAACTCCACCTCTACAGTGACATACTTCCTCCAACAAGGCCACACTTCCTCCAACAAGGCCACAGCTCCTAACAGTGCTACTCCCTAGGCCAAGCGTATTCAAACAACCACATGCTCCAAAAGTATCATAGCTGAAACTTGAGATAAATAGATTCCTTCTTCCTACTCTACTGCTTCACTGCTTTCCACAGTGGCTGTAAAAGTTTGCACTTTCGGTAGTAATGAATGACTGTTCCCTTACTACAAATCCTTATCAGCATGAGCTGTCATTTGTTTCAAGGATATTGGCCATTTTGACAAGTATGAGATGAAATATCAAGGTAGTTTTGATATGCATATCACTGATGACTAAGGACATTGAACATTTCTTTAAATATTTTGCAGCTATTTGTGTATCCTCTTTGAGAATTCTGTTTAGATCTGTACTCCATTTTTAAATTGTTTTGTTGTTTCTTGTTATCTAGAATTTTTTGAGTTCTTTATATATTATGGATATTAGCCTTCCATCTGTATATGCATCTAGTAAACTTTTTCCATTCTATAGGCCACTACCTTGACATAAGGATGGTGTCCTTTACTATGTATATTTTTTTAAGTTTCTGGAAGTTCCATTTATTAATTTTTGTTTTTAGTGCCTGTGCTATCGGTATTCTGTTCAGAAAGTCTTTTTCTGTGACATTGAGCTCAGGATTATTCCCACTTTCTCTTTTATTGGATTCAATGCATCTAGTCTTATGTCGAGGTTTTTGATCCATTTGTAGTTGATTTTTGTCCATAATGATTAAAATGGATCATTTTGCATTCTTCTACATGTCTGACCAGCATTGCCATGGGCTTGTCTGAATTTGTCTCTGAAAATCTCTGCATTCACTTATTTGGAATCATCTTTTTTTAAAAAAAGATACATTAACTTTAAAAACAAATTTTATTCCAAATATCTAATATTATTGCCAATGTTTATTAAAGTATTAGCGAGAAATTTGACTTTATAATTTATTTTATTAAAAACAATGCAGGCATATGAGATTTTGAGGCTAGTATATATTTAAGATTGGCTGGGAGTAACTGGAGGGAATCCCTGTGTTTATTGATTCCTTGAAAATACCTTGAAGTACTTTCAGTAAATGCTGGACATAAAAATCATATATAGAAGAGAGGCTCTCTCTTTCACTTACAAGACTATGCAGTCCCAGATTATTAGCCTTCTTTACGTTCTTCTCTGGCATTATTCCTTTAGCCTTGCATACTCTCATTTAAATCAAGCTAGGCAATAGAAAGCTTCTTTAGTCTTGGTTCCTAACTTACTTCTTGGCTTTCTCCCTCTTGCTTACTATTTTACATTGCAGCAGATAACTGAATAATTGCAACATAACTTCCTGAGAGGCCATAGGTTCGGTATTTCTTCATTCATTGGTTAGTTAAGTGCCTGCATGTTATATGGAATAAGCAGTACAGGGATATTCTGGCAGTAGCTAAGTATTTGCATAAGATCAGAAAGCTACTTTACTCTCGATGGGAGAAGGACTTGTATTGATCTACCAGCTGAGAGGGAAATTCTGAGAGGAAAATTTTGAAGCCAGAAAATCTTTTATTTATTTATTTATTTATTTATTTTGCTTCCACTCCTTATAGATACTTCCATGTTAGAAACGTCTCTATTTCCTCATTTTGTAAATGTCGTAGTTGATGCAAATATTAAACCATTGATGCATTCTCAGTGGAAATCTAATCAATTGATATAATTGACCCATATACTTTTACATATTAAACTCTATGAATCTGAAATATTCAGCCTCCATTTAGTTCAACTAATCTCTTTTATTTTTCTCTCCAGTAAATTCCTTTAGTTATATTTACATGAGACAAGGATCTCCATCCGTTGAGACTGATGTTTGTTTCTGACTGAAGTTCTCTTTTGTGAAACTATAACGCTATCTTAGTGAGATGATATTTGATGTCTGAAATTTAATTTAAAAACAATTGAAATTTAGCAAATGTTAACCTACTGATATAATAAATGTTGGTGACAATTCAAGATGTTGTATTTATTAACAATAAATCATTTTATCATATTCCTAAATTCATTGAATATTTTGTTCAATGTTGTGCCATTTAGGCTAATATCAGTGGTAACAAGATTAATAATCCCATAATATCAGGCCCATGAATTTATATATGGTTGTAAATTCTGCTATAAAATAATAGATTTTACTTTTAAAGGACTATGGCTAAGAGAACTGTAAAAAAAAGTTTAGACCTGTTTAAGGACTGGTTTTAAAACTCTTGTAGATGTCTATACAGCTCAGAGGCTAACCTTAGCAAAAATAGTTGTTGTGTGCATTATATTCTGTTTTTATGCTTTTATTTAGCCCCTTTCATAAGGAAAGTAGCACTTGCTAGCAATTTGATTTGGAGACCAGTGTCCATGCTTCTGCTGAATTAGTTTACTTAGGCATAGTTTATTAAGGCACTTTTTTTCTTTCTGGCTATTAGAAAATGCAAGATAGAAATATGAGCAAAAGAAAATAAGAGAATAAATATTTTATTTTACCTATCTTACTAGAACAGGTGTTAATCCCAAAGTTTTGAGGAGAAAACCCACAGATCCAAATCATCATGCCCCAATTAATTAAATCAAGCAAGTTATAAAAACAAGCTTTTTTAATTCACAAAGTCTACCTCCCTCTAAGGTAAGATTTAAGAGTTCAGCACTGGGTGTGAGGAAGACAAGGTATCATAACTCAGGTGTCGAGGTTTCCAAATGGGTGAAATAGACAGGGATACAGGAGCAGAAAATAAGCAAAACAAGCTAGTCATAATGACCTCCTGAAACACACACATGATAGCAAGATGGTCCTAACAAGGTAATCATAGCAATCTTTTGAAACAAAGGTATTCTTTCAAGAAGGTTTTGAAACAAAGATATGGTTGTTATTTCATGGAACAGGCAGTACAGAACAATTTGTAGCTGAGATTACAGGTGGGGAATAGTTCAATCCTTGAGAAATATAGATTTAGTCAAACAGGAATGAGCCTAGCTTGTCTTTACTATAAAATGGTTATGATGATTTGAATCGGTATGCCCACCATAGGCTCATGTGTTATCTAGAAATAATTCTTGTAATATTTTGGTGAAAAATGTGGCTGCTTTTTTTGCTCTTGTCTTAAGAGTTTGCCTAAAGCTAAGGTAAAGTGATTTTTGATTAATTTCATTATCAAAGGAAATCTCAAAACAACCTAGCATAGACTCTGTTCTACGGTTCACTCTTATGAATTGTATTTTGAATTGGAATGGAGGTAAATGGTATGTTCAAGGAGATAAACAGATTAAAAATATTAAATGGAATAAAGGGAGTAGTGACCTCAGGGCAAAATCTCACTCAGCTAAGCTTACATCTTGTGAAAAACAATTAAAGAAAATCTTAGATGCAGGTGTGTTGGTACATTTCTTTAATTCCAACACTCAGGAGACAGAGGGATGCAGATGTCTGAGTTCAAGGCCTGCCTGGTCTACAGAACAGACAAGCTTACCTAGTAAAGGAAATCATTAAAAAAAAAACCAAAACAAGAAAGATTGTGATGATTTAATTGAACAAATGGGCGATGTTTTAGTCCTAGTAAGCAGCAGAACTTGACAGCTTTAGTAATGTGGTCTTAACTTTAGAGTAAAGAATTGAAGAAAAGGATTATAGAATCTCCCTCTGAGACTAAGGAAAATCACCGAGACAAGGCATGTGGCAGATGTGTCCTGCATAGAGACTCATTGTGAAGGTAAATCCAGTGTTGCCTTGGAGAATCCAAGACAGTAGAATTGCTAGAGCCATGGATAGCTGCAGAGGAAAAAAATGTCTATCAGGGAGAAGATTCCGCCTAAGAGAAAGAAGTGTGTTTCAGTCAACAAAGCTGAAGAGATTTGGAGATCTGAAGAGCATTTTGGCATCAGATGGAGATGCAGAGTTTGGAGTTTGCCCAGCTGATTTTTGATCATGCTTTGGTCCAGTATTTTCTCTCTGTGCTCCTTCCCCTACACTTTTAAACAGTAATGTATATCCTGTGCCATGAAATGTTGGAAGTGTGTAATTTGTTTTTTCAGTTTGAGTTTGTAGGGGATTAAAATTAAGAAACTGCATGAATCTCAGAAGAAACATAGGGCTTTTGACTTTAAACATTGCTGAGACTGTGATAGAGTATTGAGACTCTATCTATCTATTGGAGCAATTCATTTTGCATTATATTATAACTATAAACATTTGGGGTACAGGGAGTGGAATATGGTGTTTTGAATAGGTATGACCCCATGGACTCATGTGTTTAAATGTTTGGTCCAAAGGGAACCATAGGGAATGGAACTATAAGAAGTGTCGACTTGTTGGAGTAGGTTTGGCCTTGTTGGTTGAAGTTTGTCAATGTAGGATGAGCTTTGAGGTCTCATATGTGTTCAAGCTACACCTAGAACATGAGACACAGTTTTTTCCTTACTACTTTTGAATTAAGATGTAGAACTCTCAGCTCCTTCTCCAGTACTATGTCTTCTGTACTTTCCACCATGATGATAATAAACTAAAGTTCTGAAACTGTAAATCAGCCACAATTAAATGCTTTGTAAGAGTTGCCTTGGTCATGGTGTCTTTTCACAGCAATAAAACCCTAATTAATACAATGGCATTTAAGCCTAAAATGGAGGTAGAATGGGTTGTTACAGAGAACAATTTAAATTTACTAATGAAAAGAACCTCTTTGGAACATCTTAGTAGTGATTGCTTCTGTCTTTAAGGAACAGACTCAAGTACAGCAGTCACATACTCATTTATCTAAATTATATACCAAAGTATTACACATGCACTAGTCTCTTGGAGTATAAAACACAACATCTTCTGTATCCCTAAGTTTTTGTGAAGAGAGCAAGAGATCAAGAGTAAGAAACAGAAAGAGACAGAGACCAATGGAGGAGCACACAGAATGAAAATTGCTTACACTAAGGATGAATATTTATTACCTATATTCATTCTAATGGATTAAGAGGCAGGGCAATAGTTAAAGACAGGAAAATGTGTTTGGTAATCATCTTGAGGAAGCATTCAGATTGTTTATTCCAAATCTCAGTTCTGTCATTGATCCTGAAATAGATGAGAAACTGATTGGAGTATGAGAGATACTAATATTCACTTTAACATTAGGCACTTTAGAAATTTCTGTGGGTTGAGAGGAAAAAACAATGGTAGATCCAAAATCTCCCATATGTAAAAAACAAACCAAAACCACACTGCTAAGTGGTCATTGGACTTACAGGCTGAACCAAGTAAAGGGTAATGCTGTGTGTATTACATATCTATTTTAAAAATATTAAATGAAATAGAAGAGAAACAACTAGTTAATATGAAGCTACTTAAGGAAAGCAGAAACAATTGTTTTTCTATAATGTTTTTGTTTTGTAGGTGAGTAATTTGGTTTGTATTTGTATGTTTACATGGTATGTGTTTTTGTGTGCATATGTGTGTGTGAACACGTCTGTATGCATGCATGCATGCATTTGTGAGCCCAGAGATAAATATAAGTATCATCCTTTATTGCTCCCCATGTTATTTATCATGGGAATGTTTCTCCATTTAGTCTAGTCAAGCCAGTGAGCTTGTTCTGATATGGGTCTCTATATGCTGAGTGCTAGGTTTAAACGCAGTGACCACAATTGCTTAGCTTTTCTGTTCTGTGGATATGACTTCTAGTCTTTACACTTGTGTGGTGAGTGCTTCATCTACTGAGCCATGATGTAATTGCTGTCTTTTAGTTCTAAGACAAAGATAACTCCCATCTGTTACATCAAGGAACAGGATTGTCTGGTAAAGGCACAAAGGATCAAGAAGAGACTCATCAGAATTTGGGGAGATGGGAAAATATTCATTTAGCACCAGCACATCTACTGTGATTTTGTTGGAAGCTCAGCAGCTTTAGTTTCAAATGTCTGCTGCCTCTACTTTATTTTCTCCTTGTCTTTGAACTTCAGCTCTCTCTGCTGCTTGACTTCTGCTGATTCCCTCATAGCTTTTATCTGGTCATGGGTATATATGTACCCTTTACACTCTTCCCAGGGTCCTCACACTCAGGCTGCCTAAGAAGACTTGACAGGTCCCTGAAGAAAACATTGCTGTTTTATAGATGTTCTCTACCTATCTGTCTGTCTATGTGTCTATCTGCTTCTTTCTCTCCTTCACTTTATTTCTCTCCTCTTTTTCCTGTTCCTCTTCTTCTTCCTCCTTCTATGTTTTCTAATTAACTGGATACTGGGAAAATAATTCTTGCCCCAATCAGTTTTGATAATGATTGCACTGTGACATGACACCAAGCATTGTTTCCTCAGTGTGGAAATATGTGAGATCATCTGCTTAGACAATTATTTTTCCAGCATGTAGTATCCACTGCCTCACTTTCTTCAGGTCTTTGGCCATGTACCCTCAGTGAGTTCCTCTCTGACCACACTGCTTATGGTATTTCCCACACTTTTCTAAGAGTTGGGTAAGATACTATCTTAGATATTCTGCATGTATCTACTGCCTCATACTACTTTATTTTCCTTCTAAATGTTTATCAAAATATGGTGTCCTAGCCCTCACATTTACTTTTTATATAATTTATCTCCATTTACTGAAAGAAATGCTCCACAAGTATGTAGAATATTGTTTCCTCTTCCTAGCTAAATCTAGTTCATGACAAGTTGACAAAAACTAACAAGCATGGAGTTTTTGTTTGTTTGTTTGTTTGCTTGTTTTGCTTGTTTTATTCTTGCTTTCTATCTTGGAGCAGGTATCACTAGGATAGTGCCTACTGTATATTAGCTACAAGGTAGGAAATGTCATAGGAAATATACTTAGAAACTTAATTGAAAAGACACCATAGCAAATATTAGAATTTGAGTAATATAGATAATTAGAGTATAGCATGTAAAACCATAGTGTGCTATGACAGACTCACACCTCACCTGGTTCATGCGGGAGTGGGTGGGTGCATTTCTTTCAGAGACCTTGAGAAAACAAAATTTAATATAAGAACATGCTAAACTGATTTTTTTATAGGTTGAAAATGAAATGTTCCCCACATGCTCATATGTTTGCACCCTTTGATCCCCGCTGGTAGCACAGAATGGAAACAGTGTGATATCTTAAGAAATAGTGTGTAGCTGCAAGAAGTGGATCCCTGAGAGTCTAGACCCTGAGGATTTACTAGCCCAACCCCATTTCATGCCCAAGCTCTCTGTGCTTCTTCTCTGTTGTCCAATGTAACACAGCCACTTCATCCTCCCACTACCATGGATAGCATCTGGGCTTAGTATTCTACCATTTTTAGTATGATTGACTGCTTATGCTGAGCTATGAGGCAAAATAAATTCTTAAAACGTAAGTAGCTCTGTCAGGTATTTGCCACAGAGATGTGGAAAGTAATGTGGAGCATTTGTGCCAGAATGTGGTGTTGTTTCCATAGTAAACCTGACCATGTAGCTCTTAGACCTGTGGTTTTCAGGCAGAAAATAAAAGGATCTGGGACTGTAGGATAGAGAGGCTTTGGAATGCTGAGTAGAGTTTGTTTGAAATTTGTTGACTCTTTGAAAAAAACCCACAAATTATAAATGACGTTCTTTTAAAAAAAACTCAATTTGGACAGATATGAAGCAATTTCAAAATCATTAAGGATATGTTGAGAAAAACCTTAGTGACCTTTCTGATGGGAGTGTGGATGAGGAGAGTGACCATAGGAAGGCTGCCAGTGATGGCAGCCACATAGAGCTTCAAAGCAGAACTCAGAAAAAGTCATCTATAGGCAGTTTGGCTAGTGGTCATACACATGACTTTCTGGTAACGAATTTGACTGTTCTGACTGTGCTCTGAGAATTTAAATGAGCCTGAATTCAAAAGTAATCAACTAAATTGATTGTTACATGGGATTTCAAGGGAACATAGCATAGAGGTTGTAGCATAGATGTTGATGGCTCCTTTTAGTCAGATATTTAATGAGAATACTGAGCAGCCAATGGTGGAGAAAAAAACTACATTTTTCTTAAGTAATGGAATATGAGCAAACTTAAATTTGTACAGGAGTGAGTTGGGATAGCAGACAAAACAACTACGGATTTGTCTATTGACAGAACAAAAGACAAGGCAGCTGTCAGAGTACTTTGTGCTAGAGCAATAAGAAAGGCGAATAAGAGAGCCCTGTCTTGGAAGGACCCAGCTTTCCCTTTCCCTACCTACCTACCCACCTAGCTACCTACCTACCTACTTTCCTAGATAGATAGATAGACAGACAGACAGACAGACAGACAGACAGATAAGTAGAAAGCAAAGAAAAATGAAAGTAGAGTGCCTGAAATATTAGCCTCCCCAGAGTCTCCTGTAGGTGAATGGCCATCTTGAAAGATGGTTTCCCGGATCATACATTTAAGTACTAGGAAGTCATACAGCCACAGCCTGTATGCCATGCTATGGCTTCAGCTGGCAGCAGAACTTTTTATCTTCCACATGGCAGGTATAAAAGAGATGCCACAGAGGCTTGTGTTAAGGTTCCCCATAGAGATTCTCTGAATGACTAATGTAAATAATAATAATGTAATAACGTAATAAATGTCTGAAGGTAAAACCTAAGTTGCAGTAAACATCTCATGATATTTGAAAACAATTTCACTTTTACTTTTATGTTTGTTTAAGACCTTTTTTTTTTCTCTGTGTAGCCCTGGCTGTCCTGGAACTCACTCGGTAGACCAGGCTGGCCTCGAACTCAGAAATCCGCCTGCCTCTGCCTCCCAAGTGCTGGGATTAAAGGCATGCACCACCACCGCCCGGCTTGTTTAAAACCTTTTAAACCCCGTTTTTCTTGGCAAGGGCTTGCTATGAAGCTCTAGATGTCTTGTTAATTGCTGTGTATCTTTGCCTGGTGTTGATTCCACAGCAAGTCTCTTGATTTTGACTCCTGAGTTTTCGATTTTAAATATTCACTGCCTGGATTCGTCTTGCTTTTCTCTCTGCATATTGAAAGCAAGCATGCCTATAAGCCATCACTATTTATCATCCTTTTATAAAAACATACTGTAATATTGCCTTTTAATGGGTATGCAAACATACCCATTTTGAAATTTTTACTTCATATATCTACCTATATCTTTAAGGACAAAATGTACAAATAATAATATGTATAACTTCTCTATTAAATGTTTCATGATTTTTAATCTGAATTTTTTGCATACAGATACTTGATGGAAATTTATATCATAGACAGCAAAACTACTATCAAAGTAAATTAAAATGAGTATGTGACTATTTATAAATATATTCATAAAAATGTCTATGGATATGTGTGAATCAACACAAAGTTAAATTAATATACACAGTCTGTAGCAACCTGAAACATCTAAAAGATATTAACAAATCAGAAGGAAGCAATTATAATACTTCATCTAGCCAAGTCACAATTCTAATAAACTTGATTATTTGATTTCAAGTAGATTAAAAGCAACATCTTGGTGCAGTCAGGAAAGACTATCACCAGCAGACATAACCGTCAATCAGCACTGGAATGTGGCTATAATTAATGTTAGGGTTTTCACTCCTAAATGACCTTTAAACATATGAGAGCCCATTAAAAAAGAACTGATGTTCAAATGACGATACTGAGTCATCAAGGAAAGGCTAAATTATCTCCAGTTTCCTGTGGAGAAAAAAAATCAATAAAATCTCTAAAAATATTTCAGTAAGATTGTAATTCAAACGTAACATTTAACAAAATTTCTTGTTGCTTTAATGTGTAGCCATCTTGTTAATGGAAATTGCAATGACCTACACCTAATACCACCATAACTTCTCATGACTCCCACCAGCACCACCACAAATTCTCAGTACTACCACTTACAATTCCTCTGCCACCGCCACCATAACCTCCCACCACTCCTACAACTGTAGAAGGCCCAAGTGCTCACAGACTAGCAATGAAGAAACCAGGAATGCTAATCATGCAGGATTGTTTCCTCAAAGGAAGAAATGAATACCTACCTATGTTCATCCAGAAGGCTGGGAGTTGATGTTAATGACTTGATGACCTTCCCCATCAGTAGAGTCAGACTTAAATCCCCCAGAATTTTTAATCCCAGAGTTTCCCTCCCTAGAAATTTATCTTTATCTCTGCTTCTTGATCAATAAAGCCCTCTTCATGGGAGAGGTTACATGTACTTTGTAGTCTGCTGATCTCTATACTGTCTTGCTCAGAGACCACACCAGACTATAAACTGTTAAGCTATAGAAACCATTTTCATGGTAGAGGTCAAAGTCTCCTGCCAAAGAGTTTCAATGTAGTCAAAACTTCAGCATTACTGGTCACTGTGTACATGGGATTAGAGTGATTGTTACCAAGAATCTTCTGCACTTCCCCTGCCTCAAATTGTACTGGATTTAAATATATATGAAATAAAATGTCTTCATGTCAGAGTTCAATAGTTTTGACCCAGCAACAACCAAATTGTACTGAACTGAGTATTTCTACTTCCATTAGGTAGATAATTCCCCTTCTAGCTAAACAGCTTGAAGGGACCCTCACATGCTATCCCCACACACTCCCACCACCCCTCCATAAACTCCCCCCTCTACCACAGAAGCTGCATCTATAGCAACACTTGTATTTATTTTAAGTGTGTGTCATCAAAGCATGTCAAAAACTACTTTTTAGTTCAATGTAATTCATCCCACATCAGACAAGACACTTTTATTCCCACCTTTTCAGATAAAACTTAGAAAATATACAGGTATGTAAGAAGGCTCAGAGTGTATAGGAACTTACAGAAAACTCTAACAACTTAAGTTAGATACATGAAACTTCATGGTAGGAGGAGAGAACTGGCTCCCATAAGTTGACCTCTACGTGGTCTATACTTCTACAACATCGTATACAATACCAAGAAAAATTATTAAAGTAAATTTAAAAGACTTAGAAAAATAAGATAATAAAGGAAGAAATACAAAGAAAGAAAGTAGTTAAGAAGGGAGGGAGCAGAGGTTTGCTTAAGTTCTCATCATCTTGGATTCTGTGTTGTTTATCTCCTCAGCCCACTTGTGTTTGCCAGTGTTTACCCTCTGAGAGATATAGCACTCTGTCATTCGAATTTATGGCTTCGGTTGGTATAATTATCCAGATAATGTATACTTTTATATTCCTGTTAAAGATGTTCCTCTAAATTATGTTCATATATCTAATGCTCCTGAAATCCTCTCAGTGTCTCTGTGAGGCAGCTCAGACTCAGTGAACCCCTCCATGAATTTATCATCTTCCCCTCAGCAAGGTCTCCTGTGCCACGATTCAGGGACTTGAACCACCTGTACTTGATTATAGAAGGCAGGGCACAGGGGTGGATGCTGACTATAACAACCACCCTCCTTTCCCCCAGATTTATTAACCTAATTCATCATGAAGTTACATAAAATATAATCTTAATACTGTATTCTCTCCATACACACACTATCTCAAACACTTTGACCTACCAAAACCAAGCTCTTGCTATGTTACAAGTAGAATATCTTTTTGACCTTAGCTTACT
Organism: Grammomys surdaster; assembly: GCF_004785775.1. Lineage (NCBI taxonomy): Eukaryota > Metazoa > Chordata > Mammalia > Rodentia > Muridae > Grammomys > Grammomys surdaster. The sequence continues at coordinate 2,773,399 of NW_021620876.1, forward strand.
AGATTCTACCAGAATAATCTTTTTCATCTTTTCGTTGTGTCCTTGCAGTCCTCTTTTGTTGCTGTAATAAAATTCCCTGGAAAGAGAAGCATATTAAAGGAGAAATGGTTCATTCTGCCTCCCAGTTCAAGCACACCTTCCAGGATGGCAAGCATGTCAAGGTGGCAGGAGACTGACCCAGCTGATCATATTATAAACAATCAAGAATGAAGAGCAATGAAAGCCTGCAGCAGCTCAATTTCTTTTCCCCATTTACACAGTTCAGTATCCCAGTCCAAAGAAGTGTTGTTGGCATGATGGCAAGGCGGATCAAACTCAGTTACTCACTGAATGCTCAGAGACCTAGCTTCCTGGAGATTCTAGACTCTGTTAAGTTGGAAATGAACACTAACCATCATAGCCACTCTCTTCCTTACTCTGGGCACCCTTTCTTTCAGTATGTCAAACATCAGCCTTTTCTTAAATACAAATGTCTTAGTTAGGGTTTCACTGCTGTGAACAGCACACCAATGAACTTTTCTTTAACTCATTGCATTTTTCAGTTACTCCTTGATTTTTCTTGAGTAAGTCACATTTTACAAAATTTTGTTCTTTTGATATATTTGAATGTATTTTCACACATCATTTCATAGTTACGAACTACATTAAAAGAGTTGTTTTTCCCCTATTGCTTCAAATTTATTTATTTATTTATTTCACTCCAGATTTTATTCCCCCCTCCTTGTCTATCCTCTGACTGTTTCACATCCTATACCTCCAACACAACTCCCTGTCTCCACCAGGCTATCCCCACCCCCCACCCCACCTGACCTCTAAACTCCCTGGGGAATCCAACCTATTGAGGGTTAGGTGTGTCATCTCTGATTGAACACAGACCCAGCAGTCCTCTTCTGTATATGTGTTGGGATCCTCATATCAGCTGGTGTATGCTGCCTTTTTTGTGGCCCAGTGTTTGAGAGATCCCAGAAGTCCAGATAAATTGAGATTGCTGGCCCTCCTACCGTGTTGCCCTCCTCACCAGCTTCTTAAAATTTTATGTTTATAGTGTCTTACCTGCATATAGGCTACACACCACATTTGAACAAAGTAGTACCTGCAGAAGTCTGATGCCAGAGTTGGATTCCTAGGAAGTGGAGTTGCAGACAGTTGTTTGCTGCCATGCAGATCCTGAGAATTGAACCTGGATCCTTTGAAAGAGCTGCCATTGCTCTTAACCACTACACTTTCTCTGTATCCCATGCCGCCCTAGATTTTGACTGAGCCTAGCACAAAAAAGTTCAATAACCATGTAGATGTTGACAAGGAGCAATCCTTGACAATGCCATATTGCTTATCCAAAGTAAATTTTGCCATCATCTCAAGATGGCAAATGTACAGTTATGACTACATGTTTGGGTACTTTTAAGTAAGAATGGCTCATTTCAAAGAGATACTAAAATGTAAACTCAAAGACAGAGAAAACAGGGAGTTGAGAGCATTGCTCTTCTTAACACTTTTGAGAGTTCTACGTCCTTAGCATCATTCCCAACAAGCTACTCAAAAGAACATATGTCTTTCTTGGCTGTTTCCTCAAAGCATCATGTTTCAATTGGGAAGGAGATGAGAATTAAAGACACTGGAAGCTGTGACTTCTGCCATTCATTTGATTATTTCCCATTGGCCTATAAATAGTTCCTTAAAGCTTCACAAGCAAGCAAATGAAAGTAATAAGATCAAAACCTCCTGGAGACATGATGTGTGTCCAAATGCATCTTCTTATAGAAAAAATATACAAAAAAAGTTGATTCCAATCACAAAAGAACACACATGGTATTCACTTACTGATAATTGGCTATTAGCCCAGAAGCTTGAAATACCCAAGATTCAACTCACAGACCACATGAAGCTCATGAAGAAGGAAGACCAAGTGTGAGTGCTTTGGTCTTTCTTAGAAGGAGTAACAAAATACTCATGGGAGCAAATATGGAGCCAAAGTGTGGGACAGAAACTGAAGGAGGGGCCGTTTGGAGATCATTCTTCCTGAGTATCCATCCCATGTGCAGTCACCAAAGGTAGAACATTGATGTGGATGTCAGGAAGTGCATGCTGACAGGAGCCTGATATAGCTGTCTCCTTAGAGGTCTGCCAGAGTCTGACATATTCAGAGGTGGATGCTCACAGCTAACCATTGAACTGATCAAGAGGTTCCCAATGGAGAAGTTAGAGAGAAGACTGAGGGAGCTGAAAGGGTTTGCAGCCCCATAAGGAGAGCAACAATACCAACCAACCAGAGCTCCCAGGGTCTAAACCACCAGCCTGGGAGCACATAGGGAAGGACCCATGGCTCCAGCTGTATATGTTGGGGAGGATTACCTTGTTGGGCATAGGTGGGAGAGATTTTCAGTCAAATCAAAGCTTATGAGTCAGTAACATTTGGAAGCTTAAGGTAGACACACCTACCACAAAATTTATTCTAAGTATATACTTTAATTCAGGTCCTCAGACAGAAAAAACTTTCACATAGATTTAAAATAATTTATAAAGTTGTTATTTATATTTCAGATGTTATCCCCTTACCCCCCCTGCCCAGGAGCCCCCATCCCATCCCCCTCCTCCTGCTTCTATGAAGATGTGCCCCCACCTATCCCCCCACTCCCACTTCCCAACCCACGATTTCCCCCACACTTGGTGTCCAGCCTTCATGGGACCAGATATTAGAGACAATATATCTGGCATGCAGTAAGAAATCTCTGACAGATGATTGTATTAAAATGTGTTGAAGGGGATACTCAGAGGGCTAAACATGTGTACCAAATATGATAATCTGAGTTTGATCCTCAGAAGAAACAAGTAAAGACCTGAATTCTGCTAGCTGCCCTCTGACTTCAACATGTTTTCTATGGCACACACACACACACACACACACACACACACACACACAATAAAAATATGAGAAGGATCACATATTTTTTCATGTATGACTCTTGAGTTAAAATTAGAGGCAGCTCCTCATAGAGGTCAACAATGACATTTCCTGATTCAATATTTATAAAATATTTTATATTTGTAATTAAAACATGTTGTCAAAAATGTAAAGGATAGCAAACATATATTCAGAGCAGTCATCTCACAATACGCATTGTTTTCAGGAGATATTGTGGTTTCTCTAAGGAATAGTAGCAAGATTATTATATGATAAAAAAGAGTGATATCTACATATAAAGAATAGTCTGCTGTTTCTTTTACTGAAATCATTTTAAATGTGTCAGGCATCCATGCTAATGACCTCATGGAGTAGGGTTTTCATAGTTCATTTTTATACTTTTTGCAAGTTGAGTCACCATTATATATAAACCTACATAGTTTATGGGAAATTCTGCTAGATTCCATAGAAGTCTTTGAGGTTAGACACACTTTGGAAAACATCCTTGACTGCACTGTATATCACAATAAGAGTGAGCAATTATGTGTGGACTGATCCTATTATTTTGAGTTGATTTAGTTCTTAGTAGAAACTGAGTTCCTGACTGGCAGTACCCTCATACTTAACCTTAACCTTATACCAGACTGTCGTTTACCATTTGAAGTGTGGCATTAGAAACTATGATCTTTTGTAGTGTATAAGATATTAATAAGTTATATTAAAGTGGATTTATTATAATTTGAGAGGAAAAAAATAAACAAACATATACGTAACTTTATGATTTTATAAAGTTTTGTGAGCCAGTATCTGTAATTTTAAATTCACTTGTGATTTCAAATGTGAAAATATAACTTTGAAATTTCAGGAGATTTGACATATACTAACATTACTAATTTTGATTTTAAAATCTATTTCTAGAGGCTTGAGAGATGGTTCAATGGATAAGAATATTTTGTGTGTAAACATGAGGATCCTGAGTTTGGATCTCCTACATCTGTGTAACAACAGTAAACAACAACATCAAAGCTTTTAGTGGATGTGCGTGCCTGTGGCTCTGGCATTGGAGGGTATAAGTGTGTGGGCATTTGTGTGTGTGTACGTGTATGTATGTGTTTGTGTGAGACAGAAATATCACTGAGTTTGCTGACTACTTGAAAAATAGCTGTAGGTAAATGAGAAACATTGTCTCAAGGGAATAAGGTAGAGGGTGATAGAGGAGAACATCCCAATGTCCTTCTACAACCCCTACATGGGTGCTTACACACATTAAAAACATGCATATATGCATGTAAACATCACACATATACACAACAAATACTACCATCTAAGCAAGGGGAATAAACAACATCAGTGTTTCACGGTTATAATGTATCTCGTAGGAGTCCAAATGCCGTTTAGTATGCTACATGGATACATACCCTGGACATCAGAATGTCCTTAGTGTCAGATCTATTTTTTGACCATTTATAGGAAATGCTACTGGTACTTTGTTGGTACTGTCTTATCCCTATAGGGCTTCTCCTGTCCAGAAAGTCTGCTCTCTCTCTCTCTCTCTCTCTCTCTCTCTCTCTCTCTCTCTCTCTCTCTCTCTCTC
>NW_021620876.1:2777904-2854456 GCF_004785775.1 Grammomys surdaster
CTCTCTCTCTCTCTCTCTCTCTCTCTCTCTCTCTCTCTCTCTCTCTCGTGTGTGTGTGTGTGTGTGTGTGTGTGTGTTTATGTGTGTGTATGTATGTGTGTGCCAGTTTTATGTGAGTTTCAGCATACCTGGTCCATGTAAAGAGGAGGTGAACCACATTCTTCCTGTCTCCTTGGTGAGACCACTTTGGTCTTTTATACAATATCATAAATGGATTTCCTGGGCCAAGCTTCCCAGGAATACCAGTAATAGGATTATCCTATTAATTCTCTCCTCCTCCTCCTCCTCCTCCTCCTCCTCCTCCTCCTCCTCCTCCTCCTCCTCCTTTTCTTCTTCAATTTGTTGGAATCCTATATTCCCTCAAAGTATTCATTTCCAAAGAAAAGAGTGGAAATATATTTGTTTCCAATAATAATATATCAGTGGAAATATACCAGTTAGGGTTTTATTGCTATGATAAAATACCATGACCGAAATCAACTTTCAGTTTCCAGTTTCACATCACAGTCCTTGATGGAAGCCAGGACAGGAACTTAATGCTGAAACTGAAGCAGAAACCAAGGAAGAGTGATGTACACTGGCTTACTCATTGTGCTCCCTTACACTGTCCCAGACAACCTACACAGGCAAGACACCACCCATAGCGAGTGGCTCTCTTACACCCATCATCAGTTTAGAGAATACCCCCACAGACTTATCTATTAGCTAATTCTATAAAGGCATTTCCTCAGTTAAGATTCCCAGAGAAAGGTCCAGAGACAGGTCCAGATATATCTTCTTAGATATATCTGTCTGTGTCAAGTTCACAAACAAACATACAGCACGTTTGTCTAGGAGGCTGCTTTTGCAGGCACTCAGTTAAGATAGTCACAAGTTTTAAAATTTATAGCTTTTAGAACAAAACTACAAGAAAGAATTAAAGTCTAAGGTGGCCAGACTCAATGCAAACAGAATGAGCATAGCTTTACAGTTGTTCTTTTACTACTGCTTTTGATGGTAATTATAATCTCTTACTACTCATACATCTGTTCTGACACAGCCTATTATTCAGGAAGAAGATGAGAGTGGTACCTATAGTACTGTAGACACTGTCTACATCACTGGAGAGCTACTTGAGGTCTTAGAATCTAAACATCAATTTTATCATTTTATAAAATGTACCAGAGACCCGGGAGGTGAGAGACTCTCAGGACTCTAAGGGTAGGACCCTAGATGAAATGCCCTACTGTGGGGAGAGGGAACTTGTAGAGCCCATCTCAAGCAGAAAGACAGGGAGGGCATCAAGTGAGGAATAGGGCTGCTATTCCCACAGTCACAACTATGACCCATAATTGCTCCTGTCTGAAAGAACTGCAAGGGTGGAAATGGAGAAGAGCCTGAGGAGAAAAAGGTCCAGAGACATGTCCAAAGTGGGAATCCAGCTCAAGGGGTGGGAGTTGGGGGGAATGCCTGCCACTATTAATGAGGCTATGGAACACTCACAAAAAGGGGCCTATCATGACTGCCCTCCAAAGACCCAACAAGCAGCTGAAAGAGTAAAATGCGTATATTTACACCCAACCAGTGGACAAAGCTGGTGACCTCTGTGGTTAAATTAAGGAAAAGCTGGAAAAAGCTGAGGAAGAGGGTAACCCTGTAGGAGGACCAGCAGTCTCAATGAACCTGGACCCCCAAGAACTCTCACATACGGGACCACCAACGAGATAGCATACACCAGCTGATATGAGGCCCCCAACACATATAGAGCAGAGGACTGTCTGCTGGGTGTAGGTTCAGACAGAGAATATGCATCCAACCCTCGAGAGACTGGAGGTCCCAGGGAGTTTAGAGGTCTGGTGGGGTGGAGTGGGGTGGGGTGGGGATAGGAGACATCCTCGTGAAGACAAGGGGCGGGAAGGAGGTATGGGATGTGGAAGAGTGGGAGAGTGGACAGGCAGGAGACTAAAATATGGAGTGTAAAAAGAAAAAAAAATAAAAAAATTGAAAATACAATAGAAAGTAAAAAAAAGTGGATGTATGTCCATTTTGCCAACATCATAGACACTGTGAAACATTGATTTTTTAGGTTTTTTTTTTGTTGTTGTTGTTATTGTTGTTGTTAGGAGGCAAGTTCAATTACAAAGTTTTCGCTGGAGCTTCCATTTGCATCTTGAGTATGCTTGTGTGTTTGGTAAATTTATCTAGCATTCATTGAAGTTCATGTATTGGAACTTGGGACTTCAACATTATGTCAGTGAGTTCTAGTCTGCTATGAATGCACTAGAAATTGTTAGTTAGCAGTCACTACTTGCTAACTGTGGTAGCCAAAGAAAATCATATTTGGCATCTTCCTTGTGGGGATCTGCACCGGTAAGAGCTCCAGCTGTAGATATCACAACAGAGAAGTCCGTCTAGACCAGTATTCTAATACTTAATCAATCAGGAAGTTCAAAGCATGCAGTCCCCCCACTTAAAAGTGTAGGGGGATGGCTCTGTTACCACACCATCTCAGAGCCGGAAATTCTTGCTTCCTCTATAAGCAGCCATCTGGATCCACTATTACTACAGGGCACAGATCCAATTACAAGCATCTATTTGTAAAGGAAACATGCAATATCTTTGAAAAGAGTCTGTCATACTTGAAGTCAAGGTCTGTTGAAGTTCAACTGTTAGAAATCAGCTTGGGCTATAAAAAAGAAAGAAAGATGCCCCAGGATAGAAAGAAAATGTGAATTCTGTTATTCAAACTCTTTTAAATCTAATGAGAATTCTGTAATTTTTTTAAATGAAAAGATTGTAACATGTAATCTTTCATAACAGAGAAAATGATCAAACACAAGTTACAAAGCAAGGAAAAGATGAAAGCTTCGAAAGACTTAGAACTTTGCTGACTTACAGACTGAGGCTGGGGAAAGCTAAGAGGCAGGAAGCACTTTTGCTGTTGCTTCTGCGGCTGTATTTCATAGTTTCCACTTTGGTTAACTGGAAGGAAACTGAGTGACTGGGTTAGTTGTGTCATTGCTTACATCAATTTTCTGCTTTCATTCTTTTTATTTCTTCCATAAAGCATTACCCTTTTCTATGAAAGAAAGGCTAAGAATCATTAGCCCATCATATTCTACACCACAATCAAATGCTTTGCTACAAAGATGGGGCTTATTGAAATTGGCACTAATGTAAGTAGCCCTTTAATCATAGAGGTGGTTGTGAGTGCAGTCTTAGAGATCAGGTGTTACAGCTCAGAGAAAACCAAATATCATCTATAGACATCGTTTCTAAACACAGCATTGCTCCATTACATGGATTCTCATAGTACATTTGCACAAATGCACAATCTTTTTAAATGCATGCATTCCTACTGATTTGATTTTCAAAAGGCACTTCAATCAAGAGTCTTTTTAAAAACCAAAACTGACAACTGTGATGTAGTTCTTGTGGTGTCATGTCACTGGACAGGACACCAAATCAATCACCCCTTGTCTACGTGAAGTTTATGGTAAGTGTTATGACCAGGATATGCAGATGGAAAGGAATTCCTTCACCTCTTAGGGATAGCAGCTCCAAAAGCCATCACTGAACTGTTCCTGGTGAATTTATCTCTGTCTTAAGTGAGGCTTTCAAGCTTGCTGAGGACCGAGATTTTATGAAATATTGAATAGAGGCTTAATAAATATTTCTAGATTATTATATATCAGGCTGATGACTGTGTAATTCAGTATGACTTCAATTCACATTTAATACTAAGGAAACCTGCTTGTCAGTGAGCCGGAAATGAAAGCTGCATAGGCTAATATAAAACCTAACTGTCAGGCCTATGAACTCAGTATAAAAATAATCTCATGGATTTCTGTCCAGTGTTATTAGATCAGTGAAAAGAAAAGGTTGTGGCACCTGAAAGAAACAGTTCCTACTTTACAGTCATGCTGTGTAAAGAGCAAATATCTACAGTCATTCTGAAGATATCGATATGAAGAATACTCCAGTGTTTTTAAGGTCATCATTGGAGGAATTCTTTTCATGCTTTTTTGTGCATTCATTAATATTTATAAAACATAATTGAAAATAGACCTTAGGAGACTGCTCAGTAAATAGAGGTACTAGCTACATAGGCCTAATGAGTTGAATTCAATATCCAGATGATAGAGTGGAGAGAACACAATCTCCCAAAAGTTGTTTGTTGATTCTCTCTCTCTCTCTCTCTCTCTCTCTCTCTCTCTCTCTCTCCTCCCTCTACTTCTCTCTCTCTCATACACACAAACATTCACATATATACACTCATACATACATACACAGTAAATAAAAATAAAATTATGTTTTAAATTTATAAAGATTTTAAAATGAGTTATTGGAAAATAAATACAATTGTAAATCAAAGTATAAGTCCCAATTTTCTCCTTTGATTGTGAGATTCAGTTGACCACATTATGCTGTGCCAGACTGCCATAAACATTTGCTTTAAAGTCCTAACCAACTTCCTACTGATTAGACATCAAGTATGTGAGCCAGGACAATATTTGGTCCCACACTTGGCAAAGCACTGTGGTAAAGCCAGCAGTAGTTAGGCAGCTGCTGATGAGTGCCCAAGCAAAAGAACCAACCAGAAAATAAATTGTTTTGTATTTGAGGAAATTGGTTGGCTAGAGAAATAGACTTGAGAATCAACTTTCTGCAAAGACAAGAGTAGTTGATCCTCTGCTTTTTTTTCCATTTTATTTTTTGCTTTAAAAAATATTCTGAGCATATGTAAGTAATGCTTTTTTTCTGTATATTTTCATTCGAAATAATATTTAAGCCTTGTGAATATAATCCCCATAGGAAATCTTTCATATTTCTCTGCTTGTGGTAATCATAATAAGGCATCCCTAGTTATCTCCTGTGGCTTGATTTTATTATAAGGCAGTAAGTAAATCTTGTAGTGAGCCCACCACAGAGCATTTTAGTTAATTGGCCAACAGCAGATTCTTATAAGAGAGCTGATGCTGTCATTGATTGCATTGATATGATGACCTCCACATTCATAGAGGTTGTGGCAAATTTAATTTTTAAAATTACATACATATATAAAATCAATAAAGAGAAATGGAGATCAAAATAAAATTATTAATAAATAACTCAAATTGGTTCAATACCATTTCTCCAAAGCATATGCAGACCCTTAACTGACAAAACAGAATGTCAATTACTACTAAGGACAAAGTATTAGTTCAGGAAATGGTACCTGTGAGAGCTATTGTATAGTGAATTAAAAGAACTAATTCATAAAGGATCTCAGAGTCGTTTATTTCCTGTGATTCCTTCTTAGATTATTTCTTTCAAGTAAGAGGGAACCAAGGAAAAAGAAAAAAAATAAGTAAATATGCTTAGTTTAATTATTTCTAGATATTAGAGAAACTACCAAAAGTCGATATCAAAGCAGGTTTCTTTATGGTACAAAGGCAGCAGTGGAAGACATGAACTTTGAACAAAAAATATTTTTCACTGAGTGCTTTTGTTAATTTTGTAACTTTGATATCTATTAAACTTAATGAATTTACTGTGGCCTGGTGATGTCATACAACTTTGAGCCTAGCATTCAGGAAGCAAAGGATTGAAAATCTCTCTGGTTTTGAGGCCAGATTAATTTACATAGTGAGTTCCAGACCAGCCAGCATTCCAGAGTAAAACCCTGTATAGAAAACCTAAAAAATATTATATATATATGGATATGGAGAGAGAGAGAGAGAGAGAGAGAGAGAGAGAGAGAGAGAAACACTCCATAATTGAGGCTTTACTATTTCCCAGTAAGTATTAACAGTTTATGCAGAATATGAGCATTGCCATTTATGACTGTAAACAAATAAAGTCTACTGTGAATTTCTCATTTCACTGTTATTAGGCCATAATAAAAATAAATGCAACTTTTATTGCATTTAAGAATATGCAAGTATTTCATTATCCATACACCAGTCAAATTTATTAGAATACATAGAGCAAATGGGATAGTATAGAGCAGTCATTCAAATTGGTAAAAAATATGTATAGTGCCAATCCAGGATGCAGAAAACCGGCAATATCAACAATATTACTACATGTATGTCATCAGAAGTCAATCAAACTCACATGAATCCTTCTTTATCTGACTAGAGTAGCTATTCAGAGTAAAAACAAACAAACAAAGAAAATTAAAAACATAAATAAAAACATAATCCCCCGCCCCCAGGCCATGAAGGTAGAAAGCTGGCAAGCAAGAACAAGTAATTCTTTTTTTTTTTTTTAAGCAACTGCTTTCTCTAAGGGTAGAGAAGCCAAGAAAACTGGAGATTTGTTGTTTGTTTTTTTCCTGTGCATTGAACAGAAGTAAGAGCAAGGCTTTTTGGTGACTGGAAATGTCAATTGGTCAATAGGGGATGAGCAGAAAACAAGAACCTAAAGGGAATCTTAATAGCATGAATTACAGATAAGTCTCCAGTGAGACATTTAAACACATTGCAAGATGTTAGGAATTTCCAGCTTGCTAATATTTCCCTAGTTTAAGTATTTTCTTTTTATAACACCAATAAATGTTTTAGATTTGATCAATTAAGGGAGCAAATAAATAATAAATTCAAGGTTGAACACAACTGACATATTTTCCCTTGAGAGAGATGATGGGAATGCTCTTTGGTGACAATGTCACCTTTGTAAGCTTCATGTAAAGATTATAATTACAACAGAAAGTATAGATTGTATATCTTTCTCTTATAGAAATTCTTTGTGTTCTTTTAATAGAAGTTTTTTGGAGAAATGAGTTATTTAATGCTAGTACAAATCTTCACATTGAAAGACATAATGGCTACCACTTTGAACACTGAACAAAAGTTTTTGCATTAAATATTTTTCTACATTCATTCTAGAGGTAAGTAAAAATCTTTAATTTTTGGTGATTTATGTATTGGGATACTGAAAGTTATATTTAGGGCCTTGCATATGATAGGTGATACTCTACCAGAGAGCTACATCCTCTGTCCCAACTTCTTCTTTTGAAATGAATAAATGAATACAAACTGATTCAAAGACCTTATTTAATCTCAAAGAATGACTCTTACTGCAAAGCATTGCATTGTTGGCTAAAAGTAAGAAAGTTTTGGCTGGAGCTCTTGTATAACCAGATAGTTTAAAAAGTAAATAAGCTACCAATTGTTTTCTTTAAAAAAGATACACATAAGCTTTGTATGTGTAAATGATTAAGGAAAGTCTCACTTGAGCATTGTGTATTATTAGTAGTGGAAAATTTATGATTTACTACAATTGTAATATACTCAGTATCATTTAAAGTTTAATTTAAATGTTTTATGGATGAAAGAAAAGTAGTCATATTTTTACCCAACTTTGATGATCTAGCTTGAAAAATGTAGGGTAGTTGACTTATATAGAACCATTTAACATACTTCAACAAAATAATGACACCATACTTAGAAAAAGTGATAGTCTTGATTCAGTCACTATTTGAGAGACAGAAAGCATTGTGAAGTACAATGAAAAAAATCATAAAAAAAAAAAATCTGGGGTCTAGTTAGTGTCTATAGGTGAACTTGAGTGAAAAGTGCAGTAATGATAAAGCAAGTTCATTATATTCGACATCTAGATAAAAAGTGGAATGTTACAACAATAACTTAGATCTGTCTTAGGATCTATTTTACAGTGATGTACCTCTGATACCACCTAAAGAAGGTTATGAACTGTTCATCTCATTCTTCAACAAATATAAGTGATCACCTTGGTATTGGTAAATGGAAGTATAAAAATGCAGAAGACTGTTTTTAACAGTGATGTGCATATGGTTGAATGAAAGCATCTGGGTCCAACCTGGGCAGCAATGAAAATGAAGATTGGAGTAAGAGGCCATGTGTGGAAGTAAAGCAACTTCTAGACAAAACTGAAGTGATAAAAATTAACCAGGTTAGTCATGTTGAAAAAGTGATTTCACTACAGATATCCAGAATACCCTTTCAGACTTGAAGATTGAGGGTGAAGGGTCTGGAACATGGTTGCTGCGTCTGGTGGAGTTTTGATGTCTTTTCTGTTGTTGGGATAATATCATGACAAAAGGAACTTATAAAGGAGTTTAATTGGAATCATGATTCTAGAGGGTTAGAGTTTTTAATGTTAGAACAAAGGCATATATGTAGCTAGAACATCCATTGAACATTTACATATTGGTCCATAAGTAGGAGGCAGAGAGCTGTAGAGATGAGAGGAGGTTTTAGCCTCAAAGAACCCCCCAGTGACAAACTTCCTCCAACAAGGTCACATCTCCTAATCCTTCCAAACTGTTGAGGACACAAAGTTCAGTGTACCACAGATCACTAGGGAAACCAACAATATTCAACACACAGAGACCTCTTCTCAATGGAAGAGATTAAATACTTGTTTTAAGTCCAGAAAGCTCTGAGTGGATATTGTTAATGACCTGGTGACCTTTTTACTCTGTGCAGCAATCCTCACCCCAAATGTTTATCCCAGACTTGTCCTACCCTTGAAAATTGTCTTTAGTTCTCAGTTAATAGATCCTATCCTTAGGGAGGGGAGGATATCACATATACTTTATAGCCTACTGATCTCTATGCCATCTCAGCAAGGGACAACAATATAGTTTAGCCTTTTAGCTATAGAACCCAACCTCATGGTCCATGCACTTTGCAAAGGAGTTTTTATGTAGTCACATCTGAAGATTTATTGTACATCTGAAATTGGAATGACTGATTCTTCTTTGGAAACTTCTCCACCCCAATTTTACTGTACTTTAAATATGTTGTCAATGAATCACCTGGCATCAGATTCTCTAGGTTTAATCCAAGTTGATGAAGTCAATCTGAACTATGTTTTCATTCTTACCTCCTTGGCGTTAGATTCACTGCTGAACACCTGTGGGAGGTCCCTTTCAGCAAATAGGTCAATCAACTGAGAAGCAAGTATTCAAACAAATGAGTCAATAGGGGTCAATCTCATTCTAGTCACCCCACTTAGTTAGGTGTCTTCTCGGAGCATGTAGTCCTTAGCTAATGGAGATCCCAGAGGAATCAGACATCTACTGAAGGAAGGTGCTGCTTCTGTATTACAAACTACTAAAGCAATGCATCAACAGGCACCAAAAGGGTCTAACAATTTCAGCACTTATCATTTTGTTATGCCCAAGCTAATGCAACAGTGGCCACCAGTCATTTACTTTGACTACAGTAGCTTTTACAGAAACATCTGTGGACCAAGCAGTATCTTAACAGTTTTAATTCATCTATGTCTCTTATTAATTCTAGTGTTTCTATTAATGTTTCATGAACTGGAACTTTTGTTTTGTTTGGAGACTCAGTTATGTCACTTGATAGTTTTTTTTCCTGGAAACTTTCTTATAAAAGGATGTTTGCCTGAAGCAGATATATGAGAGGATGTTTTGTTGAGAACAGACACATGGTGTTTTCGGGAATCTGCCTGGTGAAGGGGCATGTGGTATGGTGCTGGAGTGGACATTTGAGAAGACATATGATGTTTGTAAAGGGTATAAGTATAAGCCAATAGATAGTGGAGAATGCTCTGGCATTGGTTCACCTTGCTACCCTTTGCTGATCTTTTTTGGGGGTTGCTGATGATGGTCTTCACAGATGATGCTCTGGTGTTAGTTTACCTTGCCTTCTTCACTGATCATCACCTGTCATGACCTTGTAGCCTGAAATGCACGAAAGAACTTCTCATGATATTTTGCTGGCTTCTCGTTGTTTCCTCAGACTCAGACTGATTGACAGAGCCTGTGGTTTCTTCTGGATTGAACTGCTATTGCTGATTCATAAATGGTGTTTGGGACTGGATGTAGCTACAGGTGCTGATTCATGTGAACTGAACTGCTAACTAGAGTGGCCCCAACGAACTATTTATAAACAGGTCCACAGTCCCATTTGGCCTACTAATCCTCTGTTTCCCCTACCTCTTGTGGGTGGTGGACTAGAAGGGAGGTTAAAGCATTTAAGAATTCTTATTAAAGTAGGTTTTGAAAAATCTAAGCCCAGGGGCCGAGGATTGATATGCCTGTCTGATACCACAGAAGGCACAGCTAACTGATTACCAAAAAGATTAATAAAAAAATTAGATACCCCCACAAAGCCAGGCCCAACCATAAATACGATGAATAACAATTTCCATCCAGGGAAGATAAATCTCCCTGAGAATTCCCTTCTTTTTCCTTTCCAGGTAAAAATGAATCACCCGTGATGTCTGCTGTTAGAAGTTCTAATCCAGATGCTGGCCTCCAAACTTACACTACTCAGACCTTTCAAGGGCTACTGACAAGAACATCAAACAGCTAGAGATTAACATCACTAATCTGAAGAAATCCCTTGTTTCACTGTCTGAAGAGACCTCCTAAAATCACCAAGATCCTTATTGGACTTGATTTACTCTATAACAATTGAAAAGGCTGTGTACAGCTCTTGACTGTGTACAGCTCTTAAAGAAGAAGGTTGCCTTTACATAGACAAGACAAGGAGGGTTAAAGAGAGGATGAAACAGGTAGTGAAGGCCCTAAGAAAAATCAGAGAGAGAAAGAGACAGATGAAGGCTGGTACAAGAATTGGTTTGCAGCCTCTCTAAGGTTGTCAACACTATTTCCTCCCATCTTGGGAACATTATTTGGGTTCCTTTTGCTTTTTTCTGCTGGTCCCTGGCTCTCAAATAGGCAGACTAACTCTGTGATACAACAGATAAATAATTTGGTAGCAAAACCTACTCAGATACATTTTCATAAGTTAGCTATGGAGGACCACGAGACTCAAGATGAGGTTGTTACTTTATACAGGGTGTTTCCAAAACCCATCTCCACCCAACCTAAAAGGGGGGACTTCTGCCCCTAGACCAAGCAGAGAGGGGTCACCCAGAACCCACTCTGACAGACGATCTGAATTCTTGCTTAGGCTGCGAGGCTAAGCACTACAAGGGAATTTAAATAAAAGATAAAAATATCTCTCTGGGTTCCCTGAGGGACAAGCCTGACTGCATAGGGGTTGATGTCAAAAGTATCCCCTCTCCAGGAAAAAGACATCGGGACGGGTATGGCCCTCATGCCTCACTGGACAACGACAGGGGGACTGGAGCCATTACAAGGTCCCCTTCAAATACTGGAGGTCAGGCCTCTATCCCCGCCTTCACAAGTTTAGAATTGCCACAGCCCTTCTATACTTAGAGAAGGGAGGAGATGTCAGGGGCAGCCCTGCTTACACACTGAAGGCCTAAAATCAGCCATAGGCCTAAATCAGCAATAGGCCTGTCATACATGTATACTAACACCAAGTCTTGGGTCTCAGTGGAAAAAAATGGAAACAGATGGATATAAGCTAATGTAAACAGGCAGCTTTTGTGGAAATTTACAAGCCTGAGTAGTCATAGACCTTGTAAATAGGTAGCCTGGGCAGACAATACCAACTTAGACAAGGACAAACGAGTCATAGGCAGAGTCATAGTGACTTGTCCCCTGACCCTTCACCCAGCTGATACCCAGTTCTGATGATATCTGTATATTCCCCCTGATCACCCACACTCCAGTGTCATTCCCTTCCCCACATCCTGCCTTTCTGTGTTTATAAACCCTGTGTGAATGAATTACGATTTGAGAAAAGATAAATTAAAAGAAAAAAGAAAAATCAAAGCCCAGAATTTCAGAAACTTCTTCTGCAGTTATTGAGTATCTCAGAAATTTCTATATTTCAAAGCCTGACCTACAACTCCTTACTTCACAAGTGTTTTCCAAAAGCAATTTTGGGTCTTTATTTGATGAAAGTTTTAACAATTGTTCATGTCTTAATGAGACATAAACCTCATATGCTGGGTACTCGGTTATCAGCTAGTGGTGCTATTGTGGATGATTCTGTAGGCATCTGCAGTTGGATGTATCAAGACGGAGAAAGTAGGTCACCTAGGGCTGGTCTCTGGGGTATCTAGTCCATGCTCTCTTCCTTTCTCACATTTTCTTCTCCATGCTGAAATATAACAGACACTTTTCCATCACATGCTTCTAAAATGTTCTGCCTATACAGATGATCAAGATGAACCATGAAGAGAAGAAATTTTTCTAAGACCATGAGCCAAGCATTTTCTTTTTCTGCCTTTATCTTATTCCTTCAGGCACGTTAATTAGCAATGCAGAAGTTGTTAATATAACTACATTTACACCTAAGAAGCTCATAGCTGATGCACAGCATCATCCATACATTGCTTTCTTTGTACAGGAGAGTGGACAGTTTGAATGGAGTGGAGAAAGAAAGCTATCTACTGACCAACATAAAATGACTAGCCATGTATAGAAAGATGAAGTAAACTGGATCTGCTGGGAGAGGGGAACTTTGCTACAAATGTCTCTTAAAAATGAAGATGAGAATACAATCACCTGTGCCCAGATGAAGAAAGAAACATAAGAACAAAGTGAATCTTGAAATAAGAAAGAACAAACAGAACTGAAGTACAATTTCTTCACCCCCTACTCTGAAAGAAAGTCATCTAAAACTCACAGAAAAATCTTCCTTTATGAAGCTACCACAAGTGGGTCTTTTTTTTCTTTCAATTTATAGGCCAATCAACTTTAAGTATACCTAATAGCACCTTGTAAAATCTAAGCAGTTTAAACAGCAGGCCCTGTCCTGATGTGATTGGTTTTCTGAGTCATTGCTCCTTTAAAAGGCTGAATTGATCTTTTCTATCTTGACTCTGGTAGAAATATGAGGAATTTTTGGTCAAATGACAAGTACTCTGCCTACTAAACTACTTTCCCTGATTTTTGAGGACAGAGTTGGTTTTCCTCTCTATCTTTTACAGAGCAGCTTGAAAAAATAAATTGAATTTTTTCCCCAGAATGACTCATTCTGAACCTTAAAAGATAGCCATTAAATTTTATTGTGCTGATGGTAGTCCTGCCATGAAGTGGGTTTGAATTGATTCCCCCTCTGCCTTCATGTTAATATAGAACATTAAGACTAAGACACTATTCAGAAAACAAATCTCTAAATGAATAGGCCATCAAACTTTTTGCCAGTTTTCTTTATTAATTAAAAAACACATAATTGCATTTATTTAATCTATGTGTATGTGAGGGGTGTGCATGTGTGTGTATTTGCATGTCTGTGTCTGTGTGTGTGCCACAGGATACATTTGAAAGTCAATAGGCTACTTGTAGGAATTGGTTTTTCCCCCTATGTTTGTCTCTGGGACATAATTCTAGCCATCATGTTCATCAGCCAGAACCTTTACCTACTGAGGCATGTTTTTTTCTGGCTCTGCTTCTTGGCCAGTATTTAATATTTAATTTTTGTTGGTTTAAAGTAGATTTTATCTTCCTTTAGAATTGTAACTTTGTATAAATGAAATTGTATTCCTAAAGTTATAAGCATATGATGTTGGGAGAATTAAAGATAATTTACGGTAGTTTATTTTTATTTTTCTCTATTAAAGCAATGAGCCAGTAAAAAAGAGAGCTCTTAATAGCAGTCCACACAGTCTTCAAAATATTTTTCTGTATAAAATATTTAATTTGGATACTCTTTTAATCAGTGAAGGGAGGAACTTGATGGGGAGAAAATCATCACACTCTAAATTAGAGCAGGAATATGGCTGAGAAAGGAATGAGAGAAGAGTAATTTGGAGAATAAAAATACTTTTAACTTTTGACATACATACAGGTCAGCAGTGCTGTTTGTTAATGTTCTTAATCCTACAGAAGACTGAGCTGTACAGCTATAAACTGTGTTATATGGAAAGCAAGAAAACTTCATTACCATGTCTTAGATTCCCTCTCTTATTTTTCTCATTTGATTTGATATATGAATATGTGTGTATGTGTGTGTGTTTGTGTGTGTCTGTGTGTGTGCATGTGTGAGTGACAGAAAGAGAGACAGAGACAAAGAGAACTAGAGCTGTGAACACAATAGAACTCAGAGGAATATGTCTGGTTCCTGAGCTATCAGTCTCTGACTCATTCCGTTACACAGGCTCTCACATTGAACCCTGAACTCACTGTTTTTCATATCGAATGGGTGTCCAACAAGTCTGAGCACCCTGTAACACTGGAGTTATACACACATGTGACACCATCTGGATTTTTATGTGCGTCCTTGAATCTGAAATCCATTCTTGTACATGTGTATTTACCCATTGAGTCATTTCCCTAGCCTCACATTCTCTCTCATTTTAAACTTATATTTGCCTAATATCATGTGATAGATGAGAATATTTTTCATTGGATTAAGAATGAGTTAGATAGCAACAAATGTTGTATCTAGACGTAAGTACCCATGTCATCCTTTGTATTTTTATTACCTGTTTAGTCATACTTTTGAAAGTATTTATAGAAAAGGCACCTGCAAATTATTATAGAGAAATAATTCAAGCTATCATGTTCAAAGAGTGACTCAGCTAATGTGCATACATGAAATATGACTACAGCAGAAGAGGCAGGCTTCATATTTGCCTATTCACCTTAATGATCAACAAGACATTTTTGCAAAATAAAGCAAGTTTTGTTTTATTTTTGTTATAAGAAGCAATTGTTTAAAATAAAACAGCAACAAATGATTTAGGTTTAGGATGTAGGTCATTGGTAGAATGTGTGTTTTATATACCTGAATCTAGAAGATTCAATAGCATGAGATTTTAGTAGCTAAAGCAGTGAAATGCCAAGAAGATACAAGGGATGGGAAAAGGAAACTAAAGAGGGGGAGAGCAAACAGGATGCGATTGAAATCTTCATTCAATTCCATACTTGGCTTGAAGTAGCAGGTTCTATGAGTGTGCTAATGATCTGCAGTTGCTTCTCCTGAATACCTTTCATAGTCTGAATTAAGTAACTGCTGTTTTAAACTAAGACTGTGTGCAGTACTCTGCATTAATAATTAATAGTTGGGAGATCGGTAGGCTTAAGAGATTTCCAAAGAAATCAAGTAGGTGGTTACTGCCTCTAACTAGGGGATTTCCATTTTAATCCATTTAGGTTTTGATTTTTTTATTTACTTATTTTATTTTATTATTATTGTGTTTTTGCAGTTTTGGTTTCTCAAACAAATGTTTCTTTCTTCATCTTCCTTCCGGGGTAAGCCACTTACAGTATGTTGTTGTACAATTCATGGAATACTAAATGTGCAAATAAAGTCATCAAGATGCCAATTTACCTATGTATTTGAAATGTTAAGATTCAAAATAGGATCTCTTTAAGCTAATTACAGAATAAACCCAGGTCAGGGAAGTTCTTTGTTGACCATTGAGTGCTTCCTTTCTCTCGCACAATATGTCCTGGAGATCTCTTCTGATTCTTCCCTTCCTCACATGCTCTAGTATATCACCAGTCATTTTATCTAGAAGTTGTATTGTAACAGGTTACATAGGACCTGTTTGTGCCAGTCTATACTGTAATTTGAGCAGATGTTCAAATACCATGCTGGTTTCTCTTTTTATCATCCAGTTCGGTCTTTCCCTTGGTCCTAACCTTCTGAATAGTCTCATGATTCAGTGTCTCCACTTTTCTGAGCTGTTTATTTTCCTTTTAGGAATCATATTATAAGAAAAGCTGGTTCCTGCTGTGGTCTTGCAGGATAAGATCTTGAGAGAAGTTTTTTTAGAAGTCTTAGAGGAGTTGTAAATGAGGAAGATATTTGATCAATATTGAATGAGTTGCACAATGTTCTACTACTGTAGTACTGAAGCTCTATGTTGCAACTTTTGCTCATGGAAGAGTTCACTTATCTGTGAAATGCTCAACATTTTAAGAATATCTTAATTGTAAAGAGGTTATCATGGATGGAGTGTGAATCTCTTTCTCAGTTAATTTAAGGCAAGAGATTCTGGTTTCCAAGAACTAACATAATTGAATCCTTAAAGAACGTGGTCAGAATGCTTTTCGTCTGGTCAGTAGAGACTGAAGCCAAAGTCTTTCATGTGAAAAATACCTCAGAACTCTGAAAGGCAATGTATTGCCTGTCTTTCTAGAATATTAAGAATGATATCAAAGTTCAAACTACTTTTATGATTTAGAAATTAATTCCTTCCCTATTTGAACTGAGAAGTCATAGACAAGACAACTTATAGAATAAGGATCCTTAAATACCAAATAAATTTATTCTTAGGGGATTGTGACACAATACTGCCAAGTACAATTTGTTAAGGAATACAAGGGAAATTTCTAGGAATCAATTAATATTGTTCAATATTTATTTCTAATTTTATTTAATTTTGCCTTAGATGGGTATATCAATATTTTTTCAATTTCTCATTATGGGTGTTTATTTCTTCTTGGGAATATTTACAACTGCTATCAGAATTCTGAATGAGAGTAGTAACATTGGTATCTTCTTAGTTTTAGGGTGTCTAATGAAAATTTTGATTTGATAGTGCATAGCCAGAATCCAGCTAAACCATACTTGACTTACTTCAATTAGGATGCTACCTACGTATATGAGGATTCCTAGACACCTGACTACAAACTGGGTACCCATTTCCTTCCTAAGTTGTGTATTCTGAGGTTAGAATTGCAGAATACAGGGAAATACTATATTTAAAGCTCAGTTTCACTACTGCAAAGATATAAACAAGAGTAAGTCGACAGAAAAATCATATAAGGGGGAGTCTGAGATTAAAACAGATGGTAAGTTTCCATGACTCCATGGTGAACTGGCTTGACACTGTGTGTGGAATTGGGATAGGATGTCCCAAACTATCATTGTCCAGGTGACAGCTTCAGATGTTTAGAAAGTTTTGCTCTGACTTTGTAACTAGTTCTGGTTGACTAAATCACTGATTACATGATCAACTTCAGCCTCCTACACCTACTCATTAGGGGTTGAGAGTTTGGGTTGCTGTCCCTTGCTCTAACACTTCAATAGTAATCTCCTGTCTTTCTGGTTTCCTATCCTAAAGCCATCTAGAAATCCAGTGTAAATCATTTTATTAGCATAATGTCAGAAAGTCTAGCCCAAGGAGTCACAAGATAAAGGAATTACTCCCAGGAAATTCCTGAAACTTGGAGGTTCCTTCTGATTCCTCTGCGAAAACCAGAGACAAACACCAGACAAATTATTTACATAGTGTTGTGTTATCTAGGAATGGCATTCCCTGTTCTACTTTATATAAAACAAACTCTTGCAAAGTGAGTGTAAAATTCCATTCTCTGGTAAGCAATAAGCTCTGAGAATTCCACTTACTCTTCATCTTTGTCATTAACTGTTGCTAAATTTGGTAGCGTTTGGTAATATCACATAAAAAGTTATTAGACTTCCCATAATGATTAATTGTTTTAAATGTAGAATTTTTGTATATTTGCCCATATTTTTATGTTAGAGATGTTATAGTGTAGAAATATAATTCCTACACTATAAACTTTATTCTTTTAATGGGTTCAATTGAATGATTTTGTGAACAAAGTGGTTCAAACCACTGCTACTGTGGTAGATTGAGCAGTGTGCTCAAAGTTTACAGGTTGTCGTACCAGTCCCTAGTATATCAGAGTGTAGCTTTAATTAGTTTTTACAAATTTAAGTAAGCTATAATTCAGTGTGGTTGTTGTCATGAGTGAGGGAAATTTGGACACTAAGATTTTCCTAGAGAAATGATGGTAGAGAGAGACTAAAGGAATAAAGGTCCCGTGATTGTCAAGAGTCACACAGAACCTACCTCACACCCCTCAGAAGGAGAGAAATTTACAGAGATTTTAATCTCAGAGTTCCAGCCTTCAGAGCAGTGTGACATCAGATTTATATTACATAAGGCATTCAATATGTGGTACTTTCTTATAGCAGGCTTGGCAAACCAGGGAACCCACAATCAATTTCATGACCTTTAAAATTCTCCCCAAAGAACTATATATAATTAGGAGTCTGTCCACATTTCCCTCAAGATGCTCCCAGAGCAAAGCCAATCACTTTCTAATTGCAGTATAAATTCTGAATGTTTCGGTGTTTAGTTTTTGAGCAAATGCTCAAGTATTTCACAGAGTCCACATGAACTCATATTGTCACAAGCCCAATTTCTCCACATTCTCACCAATATTTGTTTTTGATTGTCATCAACATAATGGGTTTGAAGCTGTATCTTAATGTGATATGCATTTCCTCAATGGTTAATGATGTTGAGACTCTTTAATATATATCCTTATGTTGTAGGAACCCCAGTCATAAAATTACTCTTATTGCTACTTCCTATCATTGTGTACTGTTATGTAAATATAATGTAACTATAATGTAATATAAATGTAATGTAAATATCTGTTTTCAATGGTTAAAGCAAGGGGGAGTTGTATAATTAGGTGACATATACAGTTTGGAGAAAGAAAATTTTATATATACACATATCTATCTATCTATCATCTATCTATCTATCTATCTATCTATCTATCTATCTATCTATCTATCAATCATCTATCTATCTATCAGAGAGAATTTGAACATATATTTTCTATTAGGGTTTACTGAGAGGGAGACATTGTCTTTTAAATGGTTTCTTGGGCTTGATTTATTAAAAGTTGATTGTCTTTTGCATCTGGCTTATGTGCAGTATTTTTAAATTCATTTTCAAGGTAGTATTTACTCATATAGCGAGTGGTAATGTGATAATTTCCCTCAAAATTTCATTGAAAAATTTTATAATTATGTATTTATATTTATGCTATTTCTTTTCTAAATATTTTATACCATGTAAGAAAACCCATGTGATCCTAGAGTTTTGTATTTAAATTTCAGAAGCCACAGAGTGAATCTATTTTTCATATACTAAGCTTTGGGAGTTGGCGTCTTCCATTTTATTTGTTCATTTCATATATGTTATAGAATGTATTGGCATAAAGCTAGTCTTGGTTGGCCTCAGATTTCTAAGAGATATATGGTAATCTGACTCCACTGAATCTCAGAAGACCACTTTGAGAAGATCATAGAGCTGTCTCTTTATAGCTGTCGTGTCGTTAGAGAATTATCCACATCCCACTCTCACATTCCAGCTCTAGAGCATCCCTCAGACTTGGAATCCTCTTCCCTATGTTCTGACATTATGTCTTGATGTTCAGTAAAAGTTATTTAGATTCTCCTCTTTCTCCTCTCTCTCATGTATTGCTCCTTCTTTCTTGATGTCAATAAGCTAAGAACTTTTGTTCTATGTGTATGTCTTCTTTTTCAGATTTTCCAAAAAGGAGGTTTATTCAAATTTAGTTTTTGTTTTTCCATCTAAGCTCAAAGCAAATATCCTGCATTATGCGAAGTTAAAGATATTGCAAATGGATATAAAGCATAACGTGTACACAAGGTACTCAGGGATATATTCAGAGAAAAGCAAGCTAAGGATAGAGACACCAAAATGTTTAAGACACTTATTTTCAAACACTTAGATTGGAAAAATTCTCTCTATTCTATTCTTTAATGTGTATATAGGAATAGTATGCTGATTCCATGATAAAAACCAAACAGTAATGTTATAATAGAAAAATAGAATTAAATAAGGTACTTTAAAATGAACATAGCCTTAAAAACATGGAATTTTTAGTGAAGGAAAATATGAAACAATTTATCTTCGTGTTTGTTCATATTTCTATAAATGAGATCCAGGAATTATATTTTAGTTTCTTTTATAGCAACAATATGTTATTATTGACTAATTTAGAGTGTGTAGTTTATATAAGCTCCCAATTCTTTTTTATTTTTTTTAGCAATGCTCCCTAGACCACATTTTCTGCAGTCACCCATTTTACTTTATTTGAAAGAAAATGAAATTAGATTCAATATAAGTATTATATTACAATTATTTTATAAAATAAAATCCAATTAAAACAAAACAACCTATATATGCACATTGTTTATTAACTTGCAAATTACTATTAAACTGATGATCTAGGCCCTATTACTGCTCTGTAATAGTAATTACTTTTATGCTGCCTCTGTGTTAAAACACAAATTCCCTTACATCAAAAATTTTCTTATATTATTCTCCTCTTCCTCTTTTTTCTCCCATTTCTCATCTTTCTCTACCTTCCCCAACCTCCCAATCCCATGAACCTGCTAAACAATGAATTTAAAAACCTGATGAATCCTAGAGACAGAGCCTTCCATATTCGAGCCTCCTGATGAAAATGTAGCAGAGTTAAACAACTTCATTTTGGTTTTTCAAAAGTTATGCAAACGCTGAACAAAACTACATAATAGAGTTAAACTAATATTTTGTGCAGAAATTAGGAATATCTGGAAATATAAAAATGATAAGGTTCTAGTTATTTTGTATGTAGCAACAAAAACCTAATGTATTAGTTTATTAGAAAAGAATTATGCTGAGTCACTCCTTTTCCCTTTAGATTCAAGGAAGCATATCAAATCAAACCAACCAAACTGTTCTTCAAGAAGACATTGAAATTTTCCCTAGACCTTAAACTCCATCTCTAGGTAAATGAATCTCTGTTGAAATTTATATATGTCACACTGTTGTCAACACTGGCAGTTTTATATCATTCTGTCATTTTTCCACTAAGTCCATACCGAGTCCACATATTAGAGATTATTTAATATAAAGAGTGATCTTGAATTAAAATCATTTTATGGATATAACTATGGCTTTTTATAGACTTAAAAACATTCATAATAAAATAATAAGTTTTGCAATATGTTAAACAATAGTGTGATCAGAGAGGAACTTATAACTTTCTTTTTATTCTAATAATGTTATTGTTAAGAATTTCATACATAAAGATAGCATCTCTATCACTTCCATTCTTCCTCCTCCAATTTCTCTCGTGTTCCCCTCTCTTCCAAATTCATTATCAGATATTCATTGATTATTATTTATATATATGTATATATTTATATATGTATATATAATGTATATATTTATATATATGTATATATAATATATTTATATTTGCGAATATATATACATACATATATGTGTGTGTGTGTGTGTGTGTGTGTATGTAAATATAAACACATATTACATGTCCCTACAATTAACTTATAGTATTTACTGTTGCTCATGTGTACATGGCTGATCAATTGGATAGAATGTCATATGCAGATGCTTGTGCTTCGGGGTAACTTATTCTCACTCTTTCAGTAGACATTGACCATTTATAGTTCTTCATCTAGAGATGAAACCTTGTGGAGTTTCTCTAGTTCACATTGGCATGTCAAATTGCATTTTCATTATTCTGGCTCCGTTTATGCAACCATACTGTTGAGACTTCATGGATACGTATTTCTTGTCATTCTAGCAGCACTTGTACTTGAGTGTGGGTCTTGCAATCATTATACCTCTTTTTCAATGATTTCTTACAAGTCTTGAGTATTGGGGTTGCATTGTAGGTGAATCGGTTAAGATAGCATGTCTTAAAGGACCTTATTCTCTTCATTTTGACAAATGTTAGCTCTTTTTTAGTAGCTCCATTCTATCTTATTTAACTGTTATATTCTGTGAAAAGATACCAAGACCAAGACCACTTAAAGAAGAAAGCATTTGATTTGGGGGCTTGCTTAATTTTTGAAGGTTAGCATATGTCTATCTTGGCAGGGAGCATGCTAGGAGGCAGGCAGGAATGTTGCTGGAGCAATAGCTGCAGACTTACATGCTCATCCACAGTATAGGCAGAAAGATAGAGGGGCTAGCCATCCCCAAGTAATACACCTCCTCTAAAAAGACCACACATTCTAATATTTCCTAAACAGTTCTACCAACTAAAATAAAAAACATTCAAATACATGAGATTTTGGGGGCCATTTTTATTCAAGCTACCACAATTCTGTTGCAAGAAGAATCCTTGTTTGTTAAGGGGCAAGAGATATACTTATTTGTAGGTATAAGTTGAAGTGTTTAGACTACAGTTATAAATTACATTGTTTTGGAAAATAACTATAGTGGGTTTTACTCTCAGGTCGATATTCTCTCCAGACATTGGTTTTTGGCAAAGTTTATAATACGAGGCATGAATGCCCTCCTATTGAGAGGTTCTTAAGTTCCATTGAACATTCATTGGTTACTTCCAAATTAAAAGTTTCACTATTGCATCATAGATGACATCATGTTGTTTTTGTCATTGTTGTGGCTCATAGTCCTTATGACTGAGTAGAACTACTGATTACTCATCCTCATCTTCTGACACTATGAGAGCATTTTTATTTATTCTGTAAAACATTCATGCATGTATACATTTGCTTTAATCAAGGCCATCCCTTCACTTCCTACCTGATTCACTCTGGATACTCTAACCTGTTTCTCCACTGGTTTGTTATAATTTATTATTGTTGTTGTTAACTGTTATTGTTAGTAGTATTGATATATCCAAACAAATGACATTGTTTCTTTCATTCTCTATAAATAAAGATAAGAAAGAAAAATACTTTTGAGAAAATTTCAGTTATGTTTCCTTTGCTCCTTTTCTTTATATCTTGTTAATTTATAATTCCAATTGAATATGCAGACACACACACACACACACACACACACACCCCACATATCTGGCTCACTTATATAACCAAACATCAAAGGTAATTTGAATTTTAAAGGAAATAAATATAAGCTTAGGAGGACTGAAATTTGGAATTAAGTACCAGGACTTTTAAAAATATATGTTCCTTAGAGATTGAGATAAGTATAATTGTTCACATTTGTAAGACAGATGTTGTCAATTTATATTATTATAGTAGGAAGGATGGAACTTCTGGGAAGGAAATACAGTGACTCCTATGTTTCGGAATGCTCCTGAGTTAAGCTTGACTGAACTTGTGCCTTAGTAAGTCTCTATTATAAAGGATTCGTTGGTGATTCTAGAATCTAGAAAAGCAAAGTGCATCTGATGTTACTATATGATTAATTATACTTAGAGCAAGCATTAAAAACTACCAATAGTAGCATATCTCAATATAAAATAGCATATTAATATATATGTGGTTAATACATATATGTTTTATTTCATGTAGTTAATATGTATATGCTTTTATTTCATTCACTTGAGGTTGAAAGTGATAGAATGTACTACCCTCTAAAAAGTCAGGTTATGTGTTATGTTTAGCCAGGAATAATTAGAAAATAACTGATAGAATAAAGTATCCTAAATCTCCTCTTTTTTACATAAAAGTGGGCTATAAAATTTTCCATGAGAAAGATTTCATTGCTGTACCAAGGGCAAGAGAACATTCTTAACATTAAAAGTATAAGTCAATAAAGAATTGGGTCTATAGGCAACACCATAACTCTCGTGTTCTCTTTGTTTCATCTACATTTTTTTCTAAAAATTTTCATTTAATTTACAAACTCCTCTTTTCTTTATCTTATAACTCCTCCCCAGTTTATTAAATCCAGTACAAGAGTATGCCTGGGAACTCTCAGACTTACTGGTTTCTTTGAGTCTTTGTTGCTTGAACATCAAACTTCCTATGATGTTTATTTATACTTCTTAGCTTTCTACTACCTAGAATAACCACAGAAGCGAGTCTCTCTTGAAAATTCCCTAATTCTGTTAGTCTGTAAGCTTGTCTATAGGGGATAGTTTTGATCTTTAATAGATGAAGGAAGACCCAACCCCTTATGGGCATCAACACTTCCTTGGCCTGCAGTAGTGATATGATATAGGAGAAGGCTAGATGAAAATCAACTAAAAGCAACAAGCAGGCAGCATATGTGCAATAGATTCTCTGTGCTCTGGGTTATGGATGTTATGTCACTGACTGCTTTGAGTTGCTGCATAGGTTTCACTAAATGATAGCATGAAATTGTAAGTCATATAAACCCTTCCTTCTTTTAAATTTGTTTTGGTCATGATATTGTATCACAACATCAGAAATCAAATTTGGACTGCTCCTTTATGTTCAAGAATATTAATATCAAGTAAAAATTTAATACATTTTTATTGTTAATCTGTCCTTTGCCAGTTTAATTTTCAGGCTCAACCAGTAAGCAGTGAGAAAAGCTTCTTCAAGCTCAAGACTATGTCCTTTATTGGTAGGCTAACTCGTCCACAGACTACCTAATAATGCAGAATCTCTATAAAATAAAGTTATTTCCTCTTTAGCAAATTTTTCTATTTCTATTTAGCATAAAAGATCTCAATATAATGATGAAATTTCATTTTATTATATACATGATAATTATGAGTCTTAAATGTATTAATAGTGTTAATATAAATTTGATTGCTGTTCTTACTATTATTACATCTGGCTAACATTTATTGAGTTGTTTTTATGTAGTATTTATGATTTTGAGCATTTCTCAAATTGTCTTGCTGAATGTTCTCAGTAACTCTCTCTAATATCCATTACCCACACTCTTGCACAGGAAGACTATGAAAGCTAAAAGAGGAACCTTAACCTCCCTGAACCAAGGTGAAGCTGAGGATAAGTTTGGATCATGCTATTTTATTTTATATATCAGGAAAAAATGGGATCTTGCTAGCTTTCATCCCAATTTGTATGAATAACTGGAGAAATATATGAGGAAGTAAAAATTTTGGCAGGTCTGGGAAGATTGAGAGCTCAAGTGTAGATGGATTTCATGCTAGAGAGCCACATCCTATAGGGTCTTTCACCATATCACGGAAGTCAAGAGGAGAGATCACCTCCAAATGACAGAGAATAGGGTATCTGTGTGCCTGTATGCATACATTATCATGAATCAATACAGAAGCAAGACCAATCTATGCAGCAGTAGAAAGACATTAACAAATTAATGAAATGATGCGTGGGTTTCACTCTACTGTGAATATTCATTTATTGGCTCCTTGTAAATGAAGACACTCTACCTTTCAACCTTTTGCCTCCTAAGATTCCACTTCCTCTCATGACATTGCAGTTGGTTTTCTGCATTAAAATTTCACTGAGTGTTCCCTGTTCCATTCTTTACTCTGCCATCAGAACTGTTTCTGTATGACTCAGAGTTGACAATAGTCCTTGGTTGGGATATGTCATTGCCTGTGATTATTCAAAGCTAAGATGTCAGTCTTTCAGAATGATGCCCAGCTCTGTCTAGACACCTCCTGACTTTCTTGTCACTTTCTGCTTTATCTTTAGAAATCCTTTCCCTCTTCTAATCCCATACACATATTTTCAAGTCTGGGAGACAGGATGTGACTGGAGGACTATGGTGTAATGAGCTCTGATATTTAAGTGGCTTATCTGAGGATTCCGGAATCATCTCTCTACAATATTTTATCAAGTTGCTTTGGATTTTATTCATTTCATGGGCTGTGACCATGGCTTTAGATTTAGGTAACACTAAGAACGGCTTTACTAACAGAATGAGAAGGGATTTTACCAATGAACTACTGCAAAGCAATGAACGCCTAATTATATGGAGAATATGCAATCCTTTTAGATTGAAAGGGAGAAAACATCGATAATTTTTCTTATACATGCAAAGATTAAGAAAGTAATTTTTTTAAGCCTAGAATTAAAATATGCCTAGTATTCAGGTTTGCTCTGAAAACCCAGGAGTAAATGGCTTTGTTTTTTAATATCCTCTAGTATTTGCTCTCAAATGAGACAGAGTGGAAGAATTCACTGCAGAAAGAAGTCCTCATAAGCATTGGTTAAGACATTAAAGATGCTGCCTGGGAAGGCAAAAAGGATGTAGCTGTAGGTTGGCCTCATCTTTTGTTCTTCATTGCCCTCTCTATTGCAACTTATTGATAATTTCAGATTATTACCTATTTTTGTTTTTCTTTTATTTTTAAGTAATTTCAAGCTTATTAGAGAGGTTGAAAATAAGTCTCTATTCATCAGAGTAATCAATACAAAATAACTTATAGTAAATTCTTTCTTTTAACCATTTGAGTAAAGGTTGCTGATACAGTGCCTTCGTTTTGTTGATCTGTGTGCTGTATGGCTTTTTAGTGTTCTCCATGTTAATCAAGCATAAACCATACTGTCAACTTTCATCATGCCATTCTAATCATTTGATATGAATATCCTTTTCTCTACTATGCAATATAAAAAGGCAGATATAGATAAAATTATTATGAATTACTGTGGAGAATTCAAATTCAAATTTTCATCACTTGCTCCATTAATATAGAAAAACCTATCTTTTACATTTGCTTATTCTATTATCCTATAAATAATGTACAAAACAAAGATAGACAAATAAAAACAAACCAAAGTTTCACTATAGGGGCCTGGACGTCCTGACACTCACTATGTAGACCAGGCTGGCCTTGAACTCACAAAGATCTTCCTATTTTTACCTCCCAAGTACTGGGCTTAAGAGTGAGAACCATTTTGTTAATTACTTTAATCCAAGTCTGCTTATAAGTATCTTGGCATATTTGAAGAATGAACATCAATAATTTTATAGAATTTTCGGTTCCATCATAGACTCACATTAATGATCTCATATGGCCAGCATGAATGCTGAGACTGTTAAATCAGCCTGTGAGTAGCTTTTTGTTATTGTAATACAAAACTTTATCACTTCTCACAGAACACCACATGCTCATCCTGAAACCTTCTGTTTGGCCTCCAAGATACCACAATCTGCTAGATTATCTTACACATCATTGTTTATTCCTTCATAGCTTCCGTTCTTCACCTCCTATCTACCCTCTGTGTGGTACATTAACTGTGAAACACTCCTGAGTTGATGTTCTGACCTATTTCCATGTATTTTGATATATCTAATGTTTACAAAAAGGTGATTTTTACCTCCAAATGCAATTATATCTGAACCTCAATTTCTCTATATTCTTATTTTACTGTCATCATGGTGTTGTCCAGCTGGCATTTCAGAAGAACATTCGAGAAATCAGTCTGTGGCAGTCTTCATCTTCAATCCTGCTTTTGTCTTTTCTGTTCTCAACCTCAATACATAGTACATTGGTTCTCCAAAAAATAGATAACAAACTTTAGTCAAGTTTGCAGTTGATTCAATAAAACTCTTTGTCATAACTGACTTGTTTCTTCTCTTGACATGCCAAAAGAAGCATGTCAGCATAGCTTGTTTGTCTCACTTCCCAGACCCCATGACTGTAGTTACTTGAGTTCCAAACGTAATCATGTTCTGCAGTAGCTTCTTACTGGTGTTGCAGTTCTGCTATTGTTTCCAACAAGGTGGGAAGAATGTTCATATTAAAGTGAGCATCAAATCATATCAAATTTCTCCAATGCTTTCCTCTCTACTAAAGAATCTTCACATAATCTGTTGGCACTCTGAGATCCCTGCCCACTTTCATACACTAGCTGGACAATGGTGACACACAACTTTAATCCCAGAACTTGGAATATAGAGGCAGGAAGATTTCTATGATCTGAAGGCCAGCCTGGTCTACAGACAAATTTCAGGACAGCCAAGGCTACACAGCAAGACTCTATTTCAAAAAGACAAAAAATGAAGGAAAGGAAGGGAAGGAGGAAGAAGAAGAGGAAGAGAAGGAGGAGGAGGAAAAGGAGGAGGGGAGGGGGAGGAGGAGGGGGAGGAAGAGGAGGAGGAGGAGGAGGAAGAAGAAGAAGAAGAAGAAGAAGAAGAAGAAGAAGAAGAAGAAGAAAATGTCAGATAAGAATATCAATTTTACATTATTACTGTCTTCCTCCCTGAACATGTTCACTCTCCCCTCAAGTTCATCAACACTTCTATAATTATTTTTGCTATAGACAGATACAAACACATATATACACACACACAAACACACACTAAGGCCATTTATACTTGCTCTTACACACTTAGGGCTAAGCATTTGGAGTTAAATAGCCCACCACTGGAGTTCATCCAAGGATAAGACTTCTTCCTTAGAAAGAGCACACACTAACAACTTGACTGCACAACTAAAAGTTCTAGAACAAAAAGAAGCAAATACACCCAGGAGGAGTAGAAGGCAGGAAATAATCAAACTCAGGGCTGAAATCAACCAAATGGAAACAGAAAGAACAATACAAAATATCAATAAAACCAGGAGCTGGTTCTTTGAGAAAATCAACAAGATAGATAAACCGTTAGCCAGATTAACCAGAGGGCACAGAGACAGTATCCAAATTAATAAAATCAGAACTGAAAAGGGAGACATAACAACAGAAACTGAAGAAATTCAAAAAATCATCAGATCCTACTACAAAGGCCTATACTCAACAAAACTGGAAAACCTGGATGAAATGGACAATTTCCTAGACAGATACCAGATACCAAAGTTAAACCAGAAGCAAATAAACCATCTAAATAGCCCCATACCCCTCAGGAAATAGCAGCAGTCATTAAAAGTCTCCCCACTAAAAAAAGCCCAGGACCAGATGGTTTTAGTGCTGAATTCTATCAGACCTTCGAGGAAGACCTAATACCAATTCTCTTCAAACTATTCCACAAAATAGAAACAGAAGGAACACTACCCAATTCGTTCTATGAAGCTACAATTACACTCATACCCAAACCCCACAAGGATCCAACAAAGAAAGAGAACATCAGACCAATCTCCCTTATGAACATCGATGCAAAAATACTCAATAAAATTCTAGCAAACCGAATCCAAGACTACATCAAAACAATCATCCATCATGATCAAGTAGGTTTTATCCCAGGAATGCAGGGATGGTTCAATACTTCGAAATCCATCAATGTAATCCACTATATAAACAAACTTAAAGAAAAAAACCACATGATCATCTCACTAGATGCTGAGAAAGCATTTGACAAAATTCAACATCCCTTCATGATAAAAGTCTTGGAAAGATCAGGAATTCAAGGCCCCTACCTAAACATAGTAAAAGCAATTTACAGCAAACCAGTAGCCAACATCAAGCTAAATGGAGAGAAAGTTGAAGCAATCCCACTAAGATCAGGGATTAGACAAGGCTGCCCATTCTCCCCCTACCTATTCAATATAGTACTGGAAGTCCTAGCCAGAGCAATTAGACAACAAAAAGAAGTCAAAGGGATACAAATAGGAAAGGAAGAAGTCAAAATATCACTATTTGCAGATGATATGATAGTATACTTAAGTGACCCCCAAACTTCCACCAGTGAACTCCTAAACCTGATAAACAACTTCAGCAAAGTGGCTGGTTATAAAATCAACTCAAACAAATCAGTAGCGTTCCTCTACATGAAAGATAAACAGACTGAAAAAGAAATTAGGGAAATGACACCCTTCAGAATAGTTGCAAATAATATAAAATACCTTGGTGTGAATCTAACCAAGCAAGTGAAAGACCTGTATGACAAGAATTTCAAGTCTCTGAAGAAAGAAATCGAAGATCTCAGAAGATGGAAAGATCTCCCATGCTCATGGATTGGCAGGATTAATATAATAAAAATGGCCTTCTTGCCAAAAGCAATCTACAGATTCAATGCAATCCCCATTAAAATCCCAACTCAATTCTTCACAGAGTTAGAAAAGGAAATTCTCAAATTCATATGGAATAACAAAAAACCCAGGATAGCGAAAACTATTCTCAACAATAAAAGAACTTCTGGAGGAATCACCATCCCTGTCCTCAAGCTGTACTACAGAGCAATAGTGATAAAAACTACCTGGTATTAGTACAGAGACAGACAGGAAGATCAATGGAATAGAATTGAAGACCCAGAAATGAACCCACACTCCTATGGTCACTTGATCTTTGACAAAGGAGCTAAAACTGTCCAGTGGAAAAAGGACAGCATTTTTAACAAATGGTGCTGGTTCAACTGGAGGACAACATGTAGAAGAATGAAAATTGATCCATTCTTATCCCCTTGTACATAGCTCAAGTCTAAGTGGATAAAGGACCTCCACATAAAACCAGATACACTGAAACTAATAGAAGAGAAGGTGGGGAAGAACCTCGAATACTTGGGCACAGGGGAAAAGTTCCTGAACAGAACTCCAATGGCATATGCTCTAAGATCAAGAATTGACAAATGGGACTTCATAAAATTGCAAAGTTTCTGTAAGGCAAAGGACACTGCCAATAGGACAAAACGACAACCAACAAATTGGGAAAAGATCTTTACCAATCCTTCATCTGATAGAGGGCTAATATCCAATGTATACAAAGAACTCAAGAAATTAGACTCCAGACAACCAAATTACCCTATTAAAAAATGGGGTATAGAGCTTAACAAGGAATTTTCAATGGAAGAAACTCGAATGGCTGAGAAGCACCTAAAGAAATGTTTAGCATCCTTAGTCTTCAGGGAAATGCAAACCAAAACAACCCTGAGATTCCATCTCACACCAGTCATGGCTAAGATTAAAAACTCAGGTGATAGTAGATGCTGGCGAGGGTGTGGAGAAAGAGGAACACTCCTCCATTGTTGGTGGGACTGCAAGATGGTGCAACCACTTTGGAAATCAGTGTGGCGGTTCCTCAGAAAAGTGGACATAGCATTACCTGAGGATCCAGCTATACCACTCCTAGGCATATACCCAGAAGATGCTCGAACATATAACAAGGACATATGCTCAACTATGTTCATAGCAGCCTTATTTATAATAGCCAGGAGCTAGAAAGAACCCAGATGTCCTTCAGCTGAGGAATGGATTAAAAAAATGTGGTATATTTACACAATGGAGTATATTACTCAGCTATTAAAAACAATGAATTCGAGAGTTTCCTAGGTAAATGGATGGAACTAGAAATTATCATCCTGAGTGAGGTAAGCCAATCACAAAAGAACACACATGGTATTCACTCACTGATTATTGGATAATAGCCCAGAACCTTGAAATGCCCAAGATGCAACTCACAGGCCACATGAAGCTCATAAAGAAGGAAGACCAAGTGGGGGTGATTCGGTCCTCCTTACAAGGAGCAACAAAATACTCAAGGGAGCAAATATGGAGACAAAGTGAGGGACAGAAACTGAAGGAGGGGGCGTCTGAAGACTACTCCACCTGAGTATCTATTCCATGTGCAGTCACCAAAGGTAGATGCTGATGTGGAAGTCAGGAAATGCATGCTGATAAGAGCCTGATATGGATGTCTCCTCAGAGGTCTTCAAGAGTCTGAAATATTCAGAGGCAGATGCTCACAACTAGCCATTGAAATGATCATGGGGTTCTCAATGGAGGAGTTAGAGTGAAGACTGAAGGAGCTGAAAGAATTTGTGGCACCATGAGGAGAGCAACAATACCAACCAACCACAGCTCCCAGGGTCTAAACCACCAGCCTGGGAGCACTTAGGGAGGGATCCAGGGCTTTAGCTGAATATGTAAGAGTGGAGGGCCCTGCTGGGCATAGGTGGAAGAAGAGAACCTTGACCTCATGAAGGCTGGATGCCCCAGGGGGTGGGAATTTTGAGGGTGGGGAGTTGGGAGTGGGGGCGGGGTAGATAGAGGATACATCCACAGAGAAGAAGGAGGAGGGGTGAGGGGATTGGGGGTTCCTGGGTGGGTGGGGTATTGGGTAAGGGGACAACATATGAAATGTAAATAAAACATCCAATAAAATAAATTAAAAAAAAGACTTCTTCCTTAGCCTGTAGTATTTCATCTGATGGTGGGACCTTACAAAATAATGTCTATTGTGTTTTTTTTTTCTAAAATACTTTGTTTTTTGTTATCACAGTCTCACTCGTATGTGATTGGTAGCCACATGCTTCTGTCATTTTAAAATATGTCAGAATATAATCCTTTCCCATCCTCTGCTTCTATTATCAAACCACACCTGCTGGCTGAACTTTTACACGAGCTTCATGTTTGTCTCCTTCCTCTCCTCAGACTTCTGATAGACATGCTTTTTCTTCAAATACACCCATCTAGTCTTTAATCTAGCTAATGTAGTGGCTTATATACCTCTTGCACTGAACATTAAGTCTTTTGAAAAGCAAATCTATGATTCTACTCCTAAAAGTTTCCTGTTAGCTTTCTGTCAGAGTAAAATTAAAACTTATTGAGAAGATACACTGTGGTCTGTTCTTGGTTCCCACCTGCCCTGTGTCTCTTACCCAGGTTCTGAACCCAAATATGGCCTTCTTGGTTTTCATTTTCAATTGTTACATGTAACTCAATAATTTACCATCATCAATATATCATCTATCAGTCATTATGGTTCTGTCTATTTACTTTCTACTGAATTGCTGTTACTAAGCTACTATCTATGCTGTGTCTTCTCCCAGAGGAAATGCGAGCTCTGTGAGGGCAGACTGAATTACTCTTCTTTTCCTAAGTCCCTCATCTCCAGCAGAAAGAATAATACCAAGCATACACCATGCACTTATTGTTAAAGACATTTAAAGTAAATATCAGTTTGTGACACTCTTTTTTTTCCATTGAACAATATTTTAACAACTCAATGTCTTTGAAAATTGATTAGTGCTCACATAGTTGTCTATATTTTGAATATATCATTTGATAAATCAAGTTGATGATCTTAGAAATTTGTGTGTGTGTGTGTTTTAATGTTATCATAGTAGAACAGGAAAATATATTCCTAGATATTTGTGCTAATTCTTTTTGTTTCCTGAGAACAAATCATCACAATAAGAAAATAATTAGGTCTAAATAAGCAGTTTAAACACTTTGTTGTCTTAGTGAAATTCAATTTAAAAACTATATTTCAGATTGCAGGTGGCCCTATTCCTTCCTCTTACCACTTTCATAAAACACAGATTTTAACTTTTCTTGCCCAAAAATATTTAATTTTTAAAATTTATGATTACATTTTCCATGTGTTTCCTTGCCATTCTTGTCTAAATAAATTTCAGTACAGATGCCTAGATTTTCTTATCTTGCTAATATTTTAAACAAATAAAATTTTAATATAATGTTTCATTCCCCCACAACTCACTTTTTTTTGATGTAAGAATTCACAATTCATTTTATGATATCAAATAGCTATTTTCTTTATGGTTTTCCTTTTATACAAACATTTTATTATGCAATAATATATAGATACTTATAAATCTAGTTGGGTATTTTTTATGTATATATACAATACTATGGAGTGTATATTATTCCATGCTATTTCTATATTAAAAGCTTGTCTCATCACACCTGAGTGTTAATTTATAAAGTCAGTAATGTAATAAGACAAAAATTCAAACAGGTAAAATATATTCTTGATCATTGTTTATTGAATGAGAATGGATGAATTCATTGGCTAGATCAGAATGTTCTTAAAGCCGCATTCAAAGAATAAGTTATTCTTTAGTAGCCCAAGGGGCAGGGTTTTTTTGTTTTGTTTTTTGTTTGTTGGTTTGTTTGTTTGTTTTGGAGACACAATTCTCTCCAAAATAATAGCAATTTCTTTGGAACATAAACTTCATAGGGTAAGTGCTTTAATGAGCTGTGTAGCAGTATAATGTAAACTAGATTCCAGAAACTAGGAAGCAAAAATCAAAGTGCTAGGCAATATAGTTTCCGGTGCCAGACCTTTTTCTATTTTGGAGATGGAAAGAGAAAGCAAGAAAGAACTTTCTCTAGTTACATTGGTGACAATCTCATTCCAAGTGTTCTATCTTCATACTCCACTTGATTTCATGAAGTCCCTAATTTCTAATAGCATCCAACTTATGTTTAAATACATGAATGGGGAATGTAAATCCAGAATATAGAGAGCTATATATTCAGTTAAATCTTCCTTTATGCTATATATCTTATGTTATTACTTCTCCTGTGTGTCAAAATATATTTTAAATTAGATATCAATATTCATAAAATGTTGTGGGAAAGAAATTATTTATTCTCTTAATTTTTACTTACTTTCATTTTTCTGTGGCTGCTTATAATATTGTGACATGTTGATACAGGAACTTTTCTTTATTTCTTTATAATTCTAAAACCAGGGGCAAAGTTTGCACACATCCTCTATCTGTTTGCTGAGTTGATCAACTGCTTTTCTGAAAGATTATGAGATGTTACACTATTATTAGTTGGCTGGAGGCATCTATCTTGAGATATGTAGGGTTTTAATCACTGGAGATGGAGGGAAAAACATCTATGCTTACTATCAGCATGAGCAAAGATCTAAGACAGGATAACACCAGCATACTCAGCCAGAGGGGAACCTCCAGCCTCTATTTGGAAAGAACATTGCCTGGTGACTGCCCTGGAAAATCAATAGCTATTTTAACATCATCACTCACATGACTGTTCTGGTTACTTACTGTGATTAAAGTATTTTTCACATTTTAGTGTAAAAACACACGACAAACTTACTTTCAAAAACATTTTTCAAAGTGTTTAGTGTTAGTAGCTTTCTCCAATCTATAGAAATATGAAATGTTAATTGGTTTTGCCTTTGAATTTGAGCACTGTATTGATCACTTGATAATTAATTTCCTAATGAGAAGCTTGGTCAGTGTCCTTTTGCATTCTAAGTATGTTTTGAATTATTATTTTCCATTTAATCAGTTTAAAAATAATTGTATTTTATCACTACACCTTAATTATTTTTTAAATATTTTTTTAAAATATGCCTAATTTTATTTTTGGCATCATTGATTTTGATTAACAGATTACTGATAATGTAATTGTATGCCTACAATGTATAGGGAGAATTTTCCAGTGGGATGCAAGCCATCACATGGGAAGTTGTTTCAAGACACTAAATAAGCTATCTGCATTTTTTCTTAAACTTAGATCCACAACAAATGAAAGGCCACAGAATCCAATTAAGCCTGACTCTAGTACAGAAATCTCTGGAAC
This sequence comes from Grammomys surdaster, assembly GCF_004785775.1. Classification (NCBI taxonomy): domain Eukaryota; kingdom Metazoa; phylum Chordata; class Mammalia; order Rodentia; family Muridae; genus Grammomys; species Grammomys surdaster. The sequence goes on from NW_021620876.1 coordinate 2,812,427, forward strand.
CTTGTGTTTGCCACATTATCATTGTTGTTATATCTAGAAAGTAAGATTATCATGCCTTTGTGGCTATTAAAATCATTACATGGAATATAAGGTATTTATAACAGAATATATCTTATGAAGCCTAGACTTTATTTAGATACTAAAATAAAAGAATAAGATGGCACCCATAGTGTTTCATTTGTATTATCCTTATATCCTAGGATTCCTAGGGTACTTGGAGTAATACATTCTCATCACTGAACTCCGAAGTCAGGCGATTTGATTTTCAGAAGCATGTATCTCAGTAGAACCACAGAACCCCATCATGTTTCTACCTGTTCTGTAAGGTGTATGTTTCATGGTGGAAGGAATCTGATTTGCAACTGTAACCCACATAATATAGGAGAAACACAGTGAAATACTAAAAGGAACTAGGATAACCTTGGACCTAGATTATATACCTCTCTGAATGCTAAGTTCCTCTAATCTATAAATTGACCACACCAGTAGTTGATAAGCCTGTAAAACATTTAGTTCAAGTGTAGTGGATTCATAAATCTTATTTTGATGTGATGAGAGGCCATGCGACTGCTGGAATCTAGAGGAAAGTTAATTTGAAAGTTATTTTTTAAGAAAGATGAAGACATATTTTTGCTGCAAAATGTGGGAAGTGGGTGGATAAATGAGATGAGAAGCTGCTGTCAATGTTTACCTCAATTGCTTCTATTCAAACTTTAAGTAAATATCTCTGGAAATAGCTATTGATTCTTGCTTTCCAGTTAAGGCCAAAGTCGTTCATCAAAGAGACAGAGAGAAGATTATTTTTTTATTGTTAAATAAACATAGAGAATTAGGAGTTAGAAGGTACATTTTTGGTATTTGCCTTTTTATTTTGTATTAAATAAATGCAAAAATGTTCCAACATTTCATTTTAAATAACAAATCTTGCACTTTGCAAGAGGCTTTTTCATAATACAGATGATTCTTCTATGCGAACACACAACACACATGGACATAAAAGCATATATAAGACATAATTATGTATACAGTTATGTGGACATATAAATACATACATAGATGCTGTGTTATGTAAAAGAGTAAGGTGATTTGAGCTGTGTCATTGGGTCAGATTGCTCTGTTATAAACTTCTATATTACTATAGTGTTTTATTCTGTGAAGCACTTGGCTGGAGTTATAAATAGTCTACATATGAGGAAAGAAGACACTTCTCCATTTTTGAATTTGTTATGACATGACCTCCACACTTAAGAGGAAGACCTTGCCTAAGGTTTAATAATGACCCTAGGTAGCCTTGCCAAAATAAGTGAGGGAAGAAAGATTTGGCAAATGAAGAGTAAGCTTATTATTTATTCAATTGTGAAAGTATCACAGGTCCAGAAATGAAAAAAGAATATAACATGGAGTAAATGGATGACTTTAATGCATCTTCTTGAGTACTTATCCAAATGCATCCATTTCAGTGATTTTTATGCCGCCAATGGGCATTTTTACTTGCTTTTATTATAGTGCTTTTCCTGTTATGATGCACTCTCTAGAAGGGCAGAATGAACAACACTGAATGAATTTCCTATACATTGTTAAATATTTAAAAATGTCAGATAAAAACATGTTAAAATTTTGTTATTATTAATTTGCTCTTTTTCAAATAGAGAGTGACCTGGTTAACGAGTTGTCCTCTTATAAACACCTGAAGATAGCTGTCCTTTCATATTCCTTGTTGGTCTGTTGATAATGACTGCTTCCATTGTCAACTTACAAAACGGGGTAGGTCAAAGTCTCCTCCGGCAATAGTGACTTTATTCAGATTTGACACCCAAGTAGATGGGCTAATGAAACCATACATGAAGAATTTGTAGGATTGTTAAAATATATTGACATGAATCATTTGGTTCCTCTCTTGAAGTGACAAGAGTGGTTCTCAAGCAGTCCTCTTTGAGGGTCCCCATCAATAAAAGAAGAAGTGGCATGGGAAGTAATGACAGAGCAATAAGGAATGTGGAAGGATGTCACCCACAGAAAGGTTGGCCTGGAAGTCACTATGAAAACTAATCTGGCCTCAAGCTCACAAGCATCTGCTTCTTTTTGTATCTGGTGTGCTGAGATTTAAGCTTTCATTAGCTCATTTACATAGCCACATTTCTTGTGCATTATAAAATATTTCCCTTCATTATCTTTCCAACTCAAGTCAATCCTGTTAATAATTTGAATAATAGCTTTTGTTTTCCTTTTCACTGGTAAAATTGTGAACTTTATTTCCTGTAACTCTGAATTAATTCGTTGGGAACCATCTTTTGTACATAAGATAGAATGGGGTTTTGCTTTGAGATCAGTTAGAAAGCACAGATGCTTCTGTCTATCTGTTGCATGATTTCTACATGTGTGATTAAAAAATATTGAAGGAAAATTGAATCTTTACTAAATGTATACAGTTTTCTTATTGTTTTTTTCCTAAACACTGCTGTATAAAAACCTTTACATTACACTATGAATCATGAGTCATAGGGCATTTAAAATATTTGGATGGAAGCTTATAGGCTACACTCAAATGGAATGCTGCTTTATACTAGCTTTTTCAGCATCCCAAACTTTGGTACTATTGGGACAATAGATCTATGTTCATAAATATATCAAGAGATGACTGTATTTATTTTAATATTGTGGCTTTCCTCATTTGCTCTTATTGATGTGACATTTTAGTTCTGTTAAGTTATTTTATCTAAAAATGACTCTATCCATGTAGTCTGTTTATCTATGTACATCTACATGCATATGTTTGAACATAGACTATATATGACTCAAGTACTTCTTTATTCTTGGAAATTTTATACATGTATCCATCTAATTTCTCCTCTCCATCTCTACTGTATCACTACTGTATATTCTCTGTCCAATGTCAAAGCTGTTTGTGGTTGTTGTCGTCATATGTTTGTTTTGTCTTTTTGATAACTTGATAATTCTAATTATGCTGCCCATGAATGCATAGGTGTGGACTATCCAGTGAACTATAAGAAACTTACTAGTGCCCATATTCTCCAATAAGAGTGATTCTTTCCAGTATCTATCTATCATCTCTTTATTTCTTCTTTCTTGGTTTTTGTATCTTAGGAAAGAAATCTTATCAGCATTCCAAACTTACCCTAACCCCCACCAAGATTGCAAACTTTAAATGAGATAATTCAAGTAAACCTGTACTACAATTTGGAGGACACAATAAGTACTTGATAAATGTTCATTGTTAATAAAACTGCCTAAAACACTTGGCCCTGTAAAAAGGATGGACCCTGAGGGAAATGGCTGTATTTCTTTACTACTTTAGTAAACACATGTTACAAAAATGCTTCCTCAATACTCTTTTCTTTCTCTAATGCCTCCTTCTATACAGATGTCAGCACATCTGTAGGCATTCAATTTTTGGATTTGGTTTGTTTATTTTTTGATATCTCTGCATATTCACTAGATTAAAAAAAAGATCATTGCTTTTAAAGATCTTTCAGTACACCAAACATGTCTGTAGCAATAAAATGAAGGTACTTCTTGGTCTGGACCATAACTTCTTATATCAAATGTATCAAAGTGACATAAAGCTTTAGAAACATGGGACAGATGCAGTTATTGGTAATTCTGTGGCTTGGCAAAGTGGTCATTGGGCTCTTGTCAAATTCTTGTCAGAATTTGATCCTTTTTTATATATTGGACTTTATCCCACATCACCAACTTAATTTAAAGTGATAGATTAAATATTGTACTTTGAGCTCAGTATCCCAGATGATCTGCTTAGTGGGAGGTGAGCAATGTTAGGGTGTCTTGAAAGGAAATATAATGGATACCATATGTTGTTCTTCTCTTTCTACCAGTTTTCTGTAGCCACTGGTGCTTATAATATTATTTTGTTTATTAAAATCGTAGTTATTTTATACATGCTTTACATAGATACTTAACTTCATTTTGAGATTTTTCTAGCAGTTTAAAAAAAACATTTCAAGCAAACCATTAATCTATATGTTGACGTATTGTCACTGAAAACTTTGACAGTGGGGTAAGCCGAAGACGATCAAGATGTTGAGCCAACTAATTTAAACTGCTAACTCCTCTTCACGTGTCTGTTCTTATAGCATATAAGCTAGAGGCTATGGATTTCTTTACAGACATGTCAGAATTTATTGGTTCAACATGTCATGGTAGTATAAATTATGTTTCTTATAGAGAATAAGTGTGTCTTTGATTACGTACATACACAGGCACACACACACACACACACACACACACACACACACACACAAACACACATTCATCTTAAATGTAGAATTAGGTTTAGTAAACTTAGAATTAGGACAAAAGTTACTTAGTAAAACATCTTAACAATGATCGTTGCTCATATGATCTCAGACTGTTTTTAATGACAAGCTTGTTTGGAATACATGATAGTATAAAGCTGACTATTGAAAGTTTGTGGAGGGAAGAGGCATTTCTAAAAAGCTGTTTTAAATGGCATCTTCTTTCATACACATGTGAGGTCTGTTATGAAACACTTCAAGCTCTGAGTACATACTCCACCCATGATCCACCTTCCAATCATTCTCCTCCATCATTCTTCATCTCGCCATCAGGTAGGTTTTGTATGTTTATGGTATTAAAGCTGCTAACACGATATTTTAAAACATATATTTAATAAAGACAGCATGGGGGTGCTGGAGGCCTGGCTAATTGGTTCTTATAATGGCCTCAGGTTAATTTCCATGGTGGGCTGCTCACAACTACCTGTAATTCCAGCTCCAGGAAATCTGAAACTTCTTTCTGGCCTCTATGTGCACTTTCACACATATTCCATACACATTAATACAAACAAAAAGTAAATGCTAAAATAAATAAAGTTTAAAAAGTTAATATGTAAACATGAAATACTAGTGGACAAATAAAATATCGAGTATCATGCATATATGGTATCATGTAAAATACACATAGAAGAATCAAGATGAGTTTCTTTCTATATATATTAATATTAATGGGATGCAGTACAGTTGTAGGTTTTGAGGACCTGGTACATTTTTATGTCTTAATTAGCAGAAAGAAAAAGCAAATAGAAGAAAATATTTTAAAAAGCAAATAGTGGATAATAGTGTATTTTCAGTATTTTTTTTTTACAAATTTGATAATTTTAATCTATCACATAAAGAATAGATCATAAGTTGAAACAATGGCTGTTCACCGTGTGTGTGTGTGTGTGTGTGAAGGCATCCACATGAAGTAAATTCACTCTGTCTATAGCTTGAAATAATTACAATTACTGAAGCTTTGAAAAGCTGGAGTCTGTGATTTCCATCAATATACATGGAAATAATTAACCAATAACTTGAATGATGTGGTTTTGTAAAGTTGAAGGATTTTATGATGTGTTGGAAACACATCTGTTGTGTTATTAGCACACCATAATTATCAAATACAAGTAAAAATACTTTATTGAGACATGACTTTTGAATGTTCACATCTTTAAATCCATTGATTTTCATGTTATGATTTCCCTTTGAAAACCATTTTCTCATTTCTGGTTAATTTACTTTCTGATTAACTTACTCTTATTACTTTAACTTTGTGTATATACATACATGCCTCTCTATAATAGTATGTACTAAGTACAATACAGATTTTTTGAAGGCTATTATGAGTGCATTTGTGGCCTTCTGTTTCACTGTACTTCATCTTCAGTGATAATAAACATCAGACAAAATTTTAGAAGATTTTGGGCTTTCACATCACATTTGCAAAATATTAAAATGCCCACACAAAATTCTTTTATGGGAGTAGTAAGTCATTATTTTTATTAAATATTTCTGTCTATACATTCTTTAATTGTTTCCTTTAAACAAAACTTCTATTATGTATCTAGACTCTACATTTGTATCCCACAGGAATCTAGGTAAAATGGATATAACATGACTCCTACTGTCTACCTCCCTTGCATGTCTTGAAGTTACTGTTACTGATGCTGCTGTTGTAATCACCATAGCAACTGCTGCTACTCTGTTCATCCCTGGTGTTGCCATTAGTGCTACTTATGATACTCGATGTAAGCTGAAGAAATCAAGTGTTATAGTGATAGTCATTGTTCTACTCTTGTAAACCTTCACTCAACACGTACTTACTGAAGGTTTATTGTGGACAAGTGCTGTGTCAGATGCTTGAAATATGTAAAAAGGAATATTAAGTCTTCCACAAGAAAATTGATGAAAGTGTTCTAAAGCAGACAGAGTGGAGTGGTAGAGTGGGTAGTGACTGCATTGTGTTGAAACTGCTACGTCTGGCTTTATGTGCACAAATATTTATCTGCTGATGTATATCTCTGTATACACTTGTTGAAAATTCAATGGCTTCAAGTAAGTAAACACAGATTGTTTTCTAATTCTCATTAAAACATATGAACATAAATGATTCTCCACCATTCTTTTAATCAGAGAGTTTGCTTAATTCTGTGGAACTCAGAAACCACTCTGGATCTTCTGTAATAGATGTCACATATTAGCTTGTTCATATATGTGACTGGAATAGCATTGCTTACAAACTGAAGATTGCTTTAAAGAAAAGTAAAATCATGCTTAAATTGAAAAATAAAGATTAAAAATCCTATTACTGGAAAATAATAATTACTCAAAAACAGGATGCTTCTTTCTTTGTGCCCTTTGGTATTCTGTACCTGGGTTCTTTTCCTAGTGACTGCGTTTCTTGATTAGAAAAGTGATTCAGGAAAATAAGACAGATAGCTTTTCTAATTGTCTATGTAAGGATTGTATTTGTTTACTCATTTTTCAATGTAGAAAAATTAATCATTGAACCAGAATAATTTGTTTTAATTATAAAGGATGTTTATGTGAAAATTAAGTTGTAAGAAAAATATTCATATATGTTTGGATTCTTTTTTCAGTGCTAAGAGTCAAAATTCTATATTATGCATGCTAAGCAAGTGCCCTACAAATGTTCTATGTTTAGATTTATAAACTGCTTATGTAACCTATGCTCAAAATTCTTTTCAATTGAGAGAATTAAATCGAACCCTACATTGTCAGTATGTCATGGTTAGTTTACATTACTTTGTAGAATTTCATTAATTCTTTTATACAACAGTAGTTTCTAATTACATGGTAAATTAATGTTATAATTATTTTAATATTTTAAATTTTGTTTTTTATGTCCTATGTTATGCAGAATACCAGTATAGTCCCATTGAGCCAAATTTATATAGACAAGCTTATTTCTCTTCTAGAATGAAGTCAAGAAAAGATCAGTAGATAAGAAACAAATGATATTATGTCATATGGCCAATTTTATATTTTTTGTTACAGTTATGAAAGACTAAACTCACAAAGTTTTATTCAAATAGTAATCATCAGTATCTCTGCATAAGTTATCCATCATCACAGAAAATTATAACAGAGTTGACAGAAGAGATGAATATATTGAAAGAACCTTTGCTAAATCGATGATTAAACCTTATTGAGTAGGATTTTTCAATCCAGAGGCTTTATGGGGACTAGCTCATAGATTATTTGGTAATACAGCAAAAGAACAATATGTTGAAATAATAAATCAACAAATAGATTTATATTGCCTCAATTGTATTAATTGAATAAAGTGTGTATGAGAACTCTCTAGATCAGAAGAGTCTATTTTGGAACAATAAATTGAATAAAATAGTGAAAGTGATTGAATACAGAATAATTCTAGCTCTCCTAGTCTTCTTAGCTAGGAAGCAGAACAAATATGACACAGTTGTGGAGTAAAAAAAACCTCATGACTGGGAGTGTTGTATTGTCAGTTAAATCATATAAGACTGTCCATATTCCTATTTAAAAAGAGTAAATTTATTTTTAGCTCCAATTATGTATAAAATTAATGGACTAGAAGGATAGCTCATAAGTTAAGCTCACTTGCTACTCTTCCAGAGTACCCAAGTTCAGTACATTATATATACAAGGTGGCTCACAGCCATATGTAACTCTAGCTCCAAGGGACCAATACTCTCATAACTTCAATGAGCACTGCACACACATAGTGTATACACACACATACCATCAGTGTAACACTCATAAGCATAAAATAGATACATATCAAATTTAAAATCAATATTAGAATCAATACTACAAAATTAATATCAACATTATGCCATCATATTTTCTGAATCTTTTTTGTTACATTTTATGTTGTTTCATATAATTTAAAGGTACTAGTTAGAACCCACGTTGGCTATTCCCAGAGATCATTTACGGACCTGGAGCAGAAGGCTTCTGAAGCTCATTGCACACTACCACTGCAATTTGTAGAAGTGAAAGAGAGATGAAAAGAAGGAAGAGCAAGTTGGAGGATGGAGAGTAAACACTGGAAGATAAGACTGTAGCAGGATGTTGGACTTTAGATGGATATCTCAGGATATTTGGCAGATAGAGCTCCTTGGCCATGGTACAGTAAAGTGATAAGAAAAGTTATTGTATGAAATGCAGAGGCTTGCTAATTTAATTTTTCAACTTGACTGGTATAAGGAATATAATATTCATATAGCTACTAAATTATTTCTGAGTATGTCAAGGTGGCTGTTTCTTGAATGTGGCAACATTTGATTTGGTAGACAGAATTACAAACAGACTTTTTCATTAATGTGGGTAGTACCACACATACCACGGATGACATGAATAGAGCAAGGAGGCACAGGAAATATGAGTATCTTCCCTGCTGAGCCAGGACTTTAACTTTTCCTTGACCTGGAAAACAGGGTGCTACTGATTTTCAGAGCTTTAAGTTCTGAATAACAGCTTTCCTGTGCCTCTGACTTGTAGACAGTGGATTCATACTTTTTAGCCTCCAGAGTTTTATGTGACCATCACTCATAACTAACCACTTTCTCCATGTCCATATATGTCTTACTGGTTTTTCTTCTCTTAGGACTTATAATACAATTATGGGTCAGAGTATTCAATGGCAGATTCCTGTGCAAAGAAAAGTCCATAAGAACTTTGGTCTTCTTACATTTATATATGATAAATATAACAACATGTATGTCAGTGGATGAAAATTGAATTCCATATTCTGTTTTGTTTTTATTTTCACAGAAACCATGAAGGAAAAGATAGTGTAGAGAGAGGACATCAATAATGTTAGGTTGAGTGAACCCAAGTTTCATTCTTGGATTAAAATTTGCTGTCAGTTCAGAAGGATTGGAGCTGGGAGTTGAATTTCCGTAGATCAAATGAAAACAACTTTTACAGGTTTTACTTGAGTTTGAAGACAAAGGCATTAATGCTTATATTAATTTATCGGTCTGGTAAAATGGAGACACATGTATACAGCATAATAAAATGAAACACGTCCTTGTGAGAGATTATAGAATCACCTGGCTAGAAGCAAACAGGAAATGTCATTTCCTCAGATATGTGCTTTTAGTGAAATCCATTACTCAGATGAGGATAAGTATGAATAGAGAGACTGTGAGAAGACTTTGGAAATTTCAGAAGAAAATGCACATTACTCTATAAGAAGGATAAGACAAACAGCATGAGAAATGCAGAGGGGCAGAGCTGAAGCTGGCATTTCAAGAATAAAGGCTTGTCAGATTAGACCACAGTGTGCACAGCATTTCCCTCACCACAGCTCTTAATGGAAATCATTTGTTTCTTGTGAGATTAACTTGGAACTCGGTTTCACTTTAGAGTGTAAAAATCAATGTAGAATCTATTAAATCCCCTCCTGCACTAAAAAGATTTTAAGGATTCTTTTATTTAAAATAAGGTAGAAAGTGAAAAATGTGGTATAGCTGAATAGAAGTAATGTTTTTTTTAAAATGTATGTATTTATTTTTGAAAGCCTTAAAAATAAATAAAAATATGAAAAACCAACATTAACCATACCTGAAGTCTAAAACTCAGTAAACTTCTATATAGTTAGATAGGCATCCAGAACAGAAGATGTGAACTTTCACGTTAAGTCTTTCACTTTAAACATAAAGTACATTTTATATATTCATTCACCTCCAACCTCCTCCACAAAACCCTCTATGACAGAACTAGAAGAAAAATGGATTTTACATCCTTTCATAACTGTCTTCATTACCTGCAGCCATTCATTCATCCCCCATCCACTTATTTTCAACCCTTCTTGTTCTTTTTAACACAGAAAGGTGTGTGTGTGTGTGTGTGTGTGTGCATACCTAGTACTCTCTGGACCTATAGCAGCTGGTTACCTAGATATTTGGAGCTCCCTCCTCTGGCAAGGCAATAGGCTTGGTTTGTAATAGTATTGTTTATGGTAGAGTGTTTAAAATCAGTGTCTGTCTTCCTTTCCCACTGTTTTCATCTATCTCTCTCTGCTTGTCTTTAATATTCCAGGCTTTCCCTAATCTTAGGGCTTTTGTCCTATCCAAGACAATGCTATCCAAGACAATGTTTTTTTTTTAACCAAGAAATTCATATAGTATGAATATATCAATGTGCCTGTGAAGGCTTGACATGTCATTATGTTTAGAGAAATAATTTAGACTGAGAAACAAATGTCATGTTTCCTTAAGAGTTCTTTGTATATAAATGGACTTATAAATATATATGTTGTGAAGAAGTTAGTCAAAAGAGAACTATGACGGGATAGGAAGATATCTAAGGGTAGGTGAAAATTGGGAACAAGACAGGGTAAGGAAATCTACATGACATGAAAGAAGAGAAAGGTAATGTTTGGATGTGGACCAGCAATAGGTCTTTTAAAGAGATGAGGAAGGCAGTTGTGGTTTCAGTTAACAATATAATACAGAGACAGAGGCTGGGCATGGTGGCACATGCCTCTTAATCTCAACACTCAGGAAGCAGAGGTAGTATCTCTCCATGAGTTTGAGCTAGTTTGGTCTACATAGTTTCTGGTCATCTAGTGCTACATAAGTGAGATCCTGTCTCATACAAATAAGTAAACAAAAACAGTTTGTGAAATGTCACAATGATACCTGTTACATAGTTTGGTACCTAAAAAGCTAAATATCAAAACAAGTTTTCAAACCATTACAGCATTCCCATGACAACCTGTTCTCCTTCTATTCATGCCTGTATATAAAAGCATACTATAATATATATTTTCTTATTTGTTTGCTGTCCTCTTAAGTCTGTGAGTTCCCTGAGGCAAAAATCAATAGCTATTAATTTTTGTGTCAAAGATGCTGAAGATTGGGTCTGGCATTTAGAAGATACTTGTAAGTGGTTGGTAAATACACTATTCTGTCTATCACACAATTATTTGCAAAAGAATGAAGATTTCCATTCAAGGAGATTGAGATCCTCTATTAGTCAGTTGTCTCTAGAAGCACATAAGCACTGTAAGCTGTATAGTTATAAAAGGGGATCTATTCCACTGGCTTCTAGCATTAGAACAGTAGCACTCTACATGCTGGCACCTTAGAAAGAAGGAGTGATGATGTAACCCAAATCCATCTGGAAAAGCTCGGAAGAACCCTGAAGAGGATGATGTGGAGAGGCAGAGGAATATGAGTTTGTACAGAACTACAACAAAGATTAAGTCACTTGGGAAGTGTGGCACTTATACACTCTGCATGGCTTCTTCCTTTGCTGGCTCTGTGGCTCTGTTTTCTGGACCCCAGTGTCTCCTATGGTTCCACCCACATTCAGGATAGATTTTTTTCCTATCACTGGCTGTCCCATATGCCAGCAGGTTTTGGCAACAAAAAAATAAATGCTATAGACATAACCAAGAAATGTGTCTTATTAATCTAGGTATTTCTCTGTAGATTTATTGGTAATCAAAATTTACCATCATGGACCCCAAAATAAGAAAAAAGCATAATGTTTACTGATGAGCTTTAACGTAAGAAGTGTAAGTGTGTGTGTATATGTGTGTGTGTGTGTGTGTATGTGTGTGTGTGTGTTTCTGTCTGTCTGTTTGTGGTGTGATATCTAGCAAATACTAAATAGTAAATAGAGAATTTATTCATATTAACCCTTTACTAATGTCTTGAAACAAATTACATGAAATGCAACGGGAATAATGTATTTGACTTACAACCTTTTCATAGGTAGTCACATTTTTGTTATTTATTCATAAGCTAGAAAACTAAAGGATGTGGCTTGTTTGGAAATGTGAACATTTGCATGTTTTTACTGAGATGTCTACTTTGGCCAGGTTAACTGGAATTGCAAATTTTTCACAATCAGTCATGTGTTTGCTCTTAGCAACCCAGACAATAAATATCGAACAAGAACTAAATTACTAGTGAACTTTCAAAGAGAAAAAGAAGCAGATCAGTGCTATACAAATATTCTTAGCATATACATAATTATAACTAAGACACATTAGAAAATACTGTTAGGTATAGATGTTCCAGTAATAAACCGAACAGAAGATAGGAATTAAAATGAATTAAATCGTATAAGTGAAGTGATATTAGCATTGGAGACATTCCTACAAGGGAGACAAAAAGCAGCCCTCCTGAAGCTTTTGGTGAAGATACTCATTCTGCCTACCTTTTTTTCCAAATGAAAATTTTATCTTTCTTGCATTGTTATTTTCTTAACTGTGGTGAGATTTACCAAATGTAATATTAACTATTTTGAACTGGAATATTTCAATCTCTGTAAAAATATTAGATAAAATAATGAAAACAAAACAAACTGACAGACAAATTTGATTGATCTCCCTCAGGGACCAGATATGACAGAAAGCATCCAGCTTCCTTCTCTGTATTCCAGTTAAGAGAGCTGCTTTATTATTTTTTTTCACAGTGACATTCACATGAAGATGATCAAAATTTTCATTTCTCTAAATATAAGTAATTAACTTGTGGCTTGAAAATATATCAGTTCATGTACATTTGATCTCTATAAAGTACCAGAAACTAAGGTGTGCCTTTTGCCAGAGTGGCTACCAGGATCATGGTAATAGAGGCTTTGTTGAGTAATTTTAGTCGTAATGTCAACAGAAAACAGAAGGTATATTCAAAGATAATTTAATGACAAGACTGTTTACAGTGTGGGGGTAGGATTAAGAGAAGCAAATAACAGATGTGAAGTGCTTAGAAACTAAGAAAACAAAGGAAAACTATTACCACCAGATGGGAGAAGATGAAGAAAGGAATTAGTAGTATCTACTGAGACTCAGAAGCATAGAAAGACAGCATCCCGAGAGGAATCTCAGTCAGAATCAATATCCAATCAGAAGACATTTCTTGTCATCTCATTTTCTGATCATTTGAAGGGATTTACTAACACCTTACAAATGCCTCCTATAGGTTAACTCTAATCAGATTCCTTAAGTCATGAGAGCCTGGGTAATGCAAGGGGTACCAGTAAAACAAGACAAGAACAGACTCAAAGAGTCATGGAATGAAAAAAAAGCCATTTTACAGAGCCACGTACAAGAAATAATGGAAATCAGCACTATTACTATCCAAACTATCTAAGAAGAGACTTGTTATACCAACAAGACACCAGTCTTTAATCCAGAGACAAGCCAAATTAGTTCAGAAGGAGGCAAGAGAAAATTTAGTCTTAAAACATACAAAAAAGGACACAAGGACTCAACAGCAGCCAGTGCTAGAACAGGATTGGGAAATCCTGGGAATATTGGTGCCATTGCAAAAGGTGCGGGCACCCAACACTACAGGACTTACAGAGTGGTTGACAGCAGACACATTACGGCCAGCTATATGCTATAAGGTTTGAAAGAGCTTCATAACAATTGCTTAGAACCCTGGTTGATCAGATGATCCAGAACAATTTTGGAGAAAAATCGGGATATCATTAGAAGACTCCTGTTACTGACTAAGGGAGACATAAACCAAGAGACCTGTGCAAGCTAGCATTACTGAAGAATCCCATAAAGCTCCCTGCTTATGTTTTACAGGGGGAGCTACTGTAAGGTAACCCACTTTATAGGAAATGCATGTCAGTCACGGCATTGATTCTCTATGAAGTCTCTTGGAATGATAGTATATGGAGAATATTTAACACTCTCTCTCTCTCTCTCTCTCTCTCTCTCTCTCTCTCTCTCTCTCTCTGTGTGTGTGTGTGTGTGTGTACATGCACTGTAATCAAGAAATGGAAATTTTTGCATCTTTATTTCAATTTTTGTCAGACTTTCAGCTCAAAATTATTTCTCTGATTATATCTAAAAATAACAACAAAGAAATAGAACCTAAGAATACATTAACATTAAAAACTCAGAAACTCCTACAACTAGAATTGAACTGTCCCCTTCCACTAAACTTGAGATAGTAATCTGTAACCATGTACCAGCTTTTCTCTGGAACACCTGTATCTAGTTACAATTGCTTTCAGACAAACCAGCATTGAATCTTTGAACTCAGTCCATTTTTAAATAGAAAAAGTTTTAGTAGCTTTTAATAAACAATTGCTTCTAAACTAACTCACTTTTGCATCTATTTTGTGTGCATGTATGTGTGTACATACATGACATTGAGTAGTATATATGAATTTTAAAGGACAATGTACAGAAATAGGCTCTCTTACCAGCATCTGTGGTATGGGAATTAATCTCAAGATATCAGGCTTTGGGACAAGCTTTTTTACTGGCTGGGTCATTGCACAGTCCTGATTTTGAATAATTTGCACAAAATATGATATTATTAAATTAGAAATAATGATTTCTAAAACATAATCATAGTTGTATTTGTTGGTTTCATTGAAATTGACAGGCTCAACTCCTGTATCTATTTACAATTTCTTTCAGACAAACCAGCATTGAATCTTTGAACTCAGTCTGTTATTAAATATAAAATGATTTAGTAGCTTTTAACAAACAATTGCTTCTCAACTAACTCACTTTTGTCTCTATTTTGTGTGCATGTATGCGTGTACATAGAAGCAGGGTTAAGGCCGATGCTGCTGATGGGGGTGGAAGAAATTTAGAATATGTTTGCAGAGTGTTTTCACACTTTGATCTTTCTCCCCTTTACTCTCCTCTAACCTAGAAAATGGATCCAAAGGCATCGTTGTTGAGAGTGGTCCTAAAAGAACATTTCAAACAAGAGCAACTGGGTACTGATCAATATATGTAGATCTTAACAGCTTCAAAATGTCTCTGCAGCTACAAAGCAAAACCGCACAGACTCATTCTGTTCTACACTTCTGGTTTTAGCTTACATACTCCTTGTAAATAGAAGTTCTGGTACAGTATATATATATATATATATATATATATATATATATATATATGATTATTAACTTAAATATTGGATAGAATTATTCATTCACATATATGTATCTGTAGTATATAGATTAAAAAGTTCTGGAGAACCTGATTTCAAGATTTTGAAATATTGCTACACGTGTATTATAGCTAGAATAAAAGTATTAACTAAAAAATGAAAATTTTCTCCATTTATTTGATTCTGATTATATAGAATGGGAGATGGATGTATTTATGAAACTTGGATAGATGAGGCATAAGATCTTCAGCCCCAATTTGCCATATTTTCTGTTTCATAATAAATGGCACAAGCTATGGATATTTTAGTATCCCACTGGGGACTTTCAAGCAGTGGTGAAGTGAGAATTAATGGTGTTTGTCTGCATATGAGTTGCCATGGTTACTTATTACACATTTTGTGATTGCTTGATTAATATATATATATATATATATATATATATATATATGTATTACAACATCCTCTGATAAATATGAGAACAAAGAATTTATCTTTCTTAAGTATTCTTGATGCAGAAAACAATGCCTGGCTTATAGCAGACACACAAAAACTATTTAAATGACAATTCATCATGGCTTAGAAAATATAGATTGGTGAGATTTATTGGATGAAGTCAAGGGGGAAGAAGGATAGTCAGCCATACAGGGATAGAGGGAAGAAGGAAGAATAAATATCACTAAAGGTATTTGAATAAGCTGTGAGATATATAAATTCTTTCTATCATCTAATTATCTATCATCTATCTATCATAGCATAATTGAATTTGCTCTAATTAAAGGATCAATGCCCACCCCTCCAAAAAAAAAACCATAGACTGTCTAATAGAAACTATTGTGTCAGGCATGGATAATCTTTCAGATTATTGGCCAAGGGAACATATGAAACTCCCTCAAAATATATGTTATTACTATTGTTCTTAATGACTTCCAGAAAAAAAAATCAGGTAAGACTCTACTATTGAAGATACTACATGATTTGGAGGAATTGATCTGGATCTGGTCTGTAACTCTCCTTACTAAGAACTAGTTCTCATAGTTATCAAAGGAGAAAAACAATCAATAGTACTAGTTAGCTGCAATGTCAAATATCCACAATGACCAGTGTACAAAGATATTCTGAATGATATAACAGTGGTACTAACGACCTAGGGTTATCCAACAGCCTTATAGCTGGTCTTAAAGATTGCACCACAGGAAGGAATTCATGTTCTGAACTAGAATATTCACCAGCTCCATGTGGCTTGTGATGCCATGGAACCTAGACTGGAATCTACTATCACCATGTTCCTAGCCAATACAAACTCTAACTGCATTCTGAACACACATATTAAATATTGCAGATATATGTAGCTCTCACTTGTAATCAAGTAATCTACATTTTAAATACAACTAATCAAAATGCAGAACTGATGATGGGTAACCAGTCACAATCAACATACGTACAATAGAAGTCCTACACTTAAAGCTCAGGCAACATCTTGGATAAAGGGTTAAAAACATTGTAAAAGTCAGAGGGCCAAGACAACTAGGTCTTGCAAAACAGTGTTATCTAGAGAAAACCAAAGAGGACTAAAGCTAAGAGGAGGAATGATATATTGTATGAAGTCTTTAAGAGTCAATAAAAATTATTAGTTCATAAAATAATAATCGATAGCCAAGGAAGCAAGTAGGCTAACTTCAGATCTTACCCTTCTCTCCTCGAAATCCAACCAGTTTCATCTCTAACTCTATAGCAGACCATGTGCTACAGCCTTTCCTCCTTCCCTGTCCTCTCTCCAGTGGATTACACACATCTTCTCCTCCAACCTTCCTTTCCCCAACTCATCACTTTATCCCAGTCTCCAAATACATCAGGCTTTCTCTTGGCACCTGCCAGCAAAGCCTGCCAGAGAAGCAAGTGTATAACAGAAGCTGGTGGGTCAGTTTCAGATCTTCACTCCCTCCTCTATTCCCATTTTATGACCAGTTCTATAATACACTTCCTGTTGTGTTCTCTCCTCACTCTGCCTCAATTCCCACCGGACTAAGTAGAACCGGGTGGAACATCCTGTTTCTCTCCTACCCCTTAACCCCCTCAGCACCCCTCTTCATAGCCTATCCCTATTCCTCAGTGTCAGCTCCCATACCTACAAATCTGTGTAGTTATTATGGAAGTCAGTGTGGTGGTATATGAGGGGATATGATTTACTCTATCACAAGACCGGCTCTACCACTTTTGATGATATATCCAAAGGATACTTCATCCTACCACAGAGATATTTGCTCAATCATGTTCTTTGCTGCTCTATTCACAATAGCCAGAAACTGGAAACAAATTAAGTGCTGGTGAACAGATAAATGGATACAGAAAATGTGGAACATTTCCATAGTTGAATATTACTCAGCCATTTTAAAATATGAAAAAATGAAATTCTCAGGTAAACTTAGAGAACTAGAAAACATCATACTGAGTGATGTAATGTCAACCCAGAAAGATAAATATGCTATGAATTTAGTTATATGTGGATATTAGCTTTTAAGTCATTGGTAATAAAGTTATAATACACAGAACCACAGAGGTTAGGTATACATTAAGGCTCCAGAGCAAATAGTCTTCCTGGGTAAAAGATGTTGAATAGTTACTAGATGGATGGGGTAGGCTTGGAGTTGTAGGAACAAGTAGGGAGAGAAGAGGAAAAGGGAGGGAATACAAGGAGAAACTGCTAAAATGAAAGGCCATTTGAAGGGTAGTAGGAAGACCTAACACAGTAGAAGCTTCTTAAAATATAAACAGATATAAAGGAGATTTAAATGAAATCATCAAATAATGGAGAAACAGAGTCACAACTGGGCATCTCTGGTCACCATAAAACCATCACTTGTTCCAGTCAAGAGACTGGGTTACATGTAATCAAGCTGTTGGCCAAAGGGATTCCATGCAAACCTCTAAACAAGCCAAGCTGTTGCCAAGACTGAAGGTTGCTCTCTAAAACCTGGCTGCGAGGTCCTATTGCAGAACAAAATACCTGCACAACTCACTGAACATGGAGATAATGACCTGGAAACTTCATCCCTACTGATTAGTGTTCAAAGTACTAGAAGATACACCACATCCTACCAAGGGAGAAAGGTCAACACCCAGCAGCTATAAACCCTTTGATCTATAATGGTGTTCTGTCTGTAAGGTATGCTATCGCAATGGTGCCAAAGTTAGTGGAAATAACCGACCAACATCTGATTTGAATTAAGGCTCATTTCATGGATAGAAGCCATATCTGAAACTGTTTGGGTAACCATGAACCTGAGAATAAATAGCCCATAGGTGTAGGGTAAAACTAACCCCTGTTCTATTAAAGGAACATAAGCATTAAAAGGACCAGGAGCCCCTTGGTCCTGTGGAGACTGAATGACCCAGCATAGGGGAATGCTAAGGTACTGAGATAGGAATGGGTGGTATGTGAAGGAACACCCTCATAGAAGCAGGGGGAGGCCATAGGGAGTTGGTGGTGGGGAAACTGGGAAGAGTTTGTTTACATTGAAATGTAAATAAATAAAATAATCAATAAAGATGAAAAAAAAACCTGACTCATAATGACTTTCTGCTGTACTCAGAGTTCAGTGTCTTGCTCAGCCATCATCAGAGAAGCTTTCTCCTTCAGTAGATGGGAACAGATACAGAAACCCACAGCCAGACAATGTTCAGAGAGTGAGAGACCTTGGAACATTTAGGGCTACACTGCGTGTGCCCATAATATCTCTCCTCTGAGAGCTCAGGAAACTCTGTGGAAAAGGAAATAGAAAGAACATAAGACCCAGAGGGGATGGAAGACCCCAAGGGAAACAAGGCCCTCTATATCAGCAGGTTGGAAGCACATATATACTTCTCAGGGAGTCTCACTAGAGAAACAAACTATCCTTAAGGGTAAACTGTTTACTCAGTAGTAGATGACCAACACAAAATATACTCAATGGTATATTTGGACATTTTCTTCTCATGATGTCATATCATGACATTTGAAAATTCTTATTTTTTAATATATATCATACTTTTATATATATTTATATTTTCACATTTATAAATTGAATATTCCATATATATACAAGTATGTATAAATATATGTTATAAATGTAAAATATAAATATGTTTATATTTTATATTAGTTATGCATATATTTTATATATACTATTTTTTTAGATAGATAAATAGACTTCCTTTTTTCTCTATGAGTCCTTTTTGTATATATTATGGATTCTGCTTTAGCATTTTCATGGTATTTGAGGGTGTGCAAACAAGTGAGTCTCTGTCTATATCTCTTTTTTTGCCTTTTCTTGGGCTCTTTTCCTTCTGTTTGTTTATTTTGCCCTATTCAGATGTGTTAGCTTTTGTTCTGTATTTTATATATTTATTATAATACTATATTATATTATGTATTCCCTTATAAACCTGTTTTTTTCTAATTGGAAACTGAAATACGATGCATCTAGGTTTAAGGGAAGATGGAGAAGGACTTGGAGGAGAGGAGAAAGGAGAAATTGTTATCAGGATGTATTATATGAGAAAAATGCTAGTTTCGATTAAAGGAAAAAAATATAAATCTTATCTACTAATCTTTTAACCAGAAATATGCAACAATAGTGAAGAATTTCTAAGGTTTTCCATTCCTCAACTAACTAGGTGATTTTCCACCCTAAAGAGAGTTTTAACAAAAAAAAAAAAATTAAGCCATACCTTTTTTTTCTATAGACATAACATCATTATTGATTCTCTGGGAGCCTCATATCATACACACTGATCATATTCACTCCTTAGTCCACTCTGCTTGTAATCCCCAGAAAATAAGTAAAATTAAAATATGAATAAAATGAAAAAGTAAAAAAGAAAAACAAGTCCAATTTGTGCTATCTATATACTCACTGGAGCAAACTCAAACTCTCAGTAACGTGCCCCTCGAAAAGAAAAGAATCCTTCCCCTAGCATGCCTCCTTCAGAAACCATTCGTTGTGGAAAGTTACTCTTCCACATCCTCATCACAGTTTTTAAGAATTCTCTTCTGGGTTCTTTCCAGGTTCTGGCTATTGTAAATAAGCCTGCTATGAACATAGTGGAGCATGTTTCCTTGTTATATGTTAGAGAATCTTTTGGATATGTGCTCAGGAGTGGTATAGTTGGGTCCTCAGGTAGAACTATATCCAATTTTCTGAAGAACTGCCATACTGATTTCCAGAGTGGTTGTACCAGCTTACATTCCCACCAACAATGGAGGAGTGTTCCTCTTTCTCCAAATCCTAGCCAGCATCTGCTGTCACCTGAGTTTTTGATCATAGCCTTCTGACTGGTAGAATCAGGTAGAATCTCAGGGTTGTTTTGATTTGCATTTCCCTGATGGCTAAAAGTGTTGAAAATCTTTAGGTGCTTCTCAGCTATTCAAGATTCCTCAGTTGAGAATTCTTTGTTTAGCTCTGTACCCCATTTTTAATAGGGCTATTTGGTTCTTTGGAATCTAACTTCTTGATTTCTCTGTATATATTGGATATTAGCCCTCTATCAGATATAGGGTTGGTAAATATCTTCTCCCAAAGTGTAGGTTGCCGATGAGATCCCATTTGTCTATAGTTGATCTTAGACACTGAGCCATTGGTGTTCTGTGCAGGAAATTTTCCACTGTGCTGATGTGTTCAAGGATCTTTTCCAGGATCCACTTGAATGTGAGTTTTGTACAGGAAATAAGAATTGATCATTTGGTGTGGGGGAACTTAAGGATGGGAAGGAGGGAGTGGGTAGATGGGCGAGGGCACATCCTCATAGAAGCAGGAGGAGGGGGGATGAAATAGGGAATCTCTGGGTGGTGAGGAAATGGGAAAAGGGAATAACATCTGAAATGTAAATAAAATAATCAATAAAAATTAATCTAAACAAATAAAATAAAACTTTTTAAAAAATGGATCATTTGCATTCTTCTACATGATGACTGCCATTTGAACCAGCACTATTTGTTGAATATGCTGTTTTTTCCCACTGTATTGTTTTGGCTTCTTTGTCAAAGATCAGATGACTAAAGGAGTGTGGGTTTAATTCTGGGTCTTCAACTCTATTCCATTGATTTACCTGTCTGTCTCTATACCAATACTATGTAGTTATCATCCCTATTGCTCTGTAGTATAGGTTGAGGCTAGGGATGGTGATTTCTCCAGAAGTTCTCTTATTGTTGAGAATATTTTTCATTATCCTGTGTGTGTGTGTGTGTGTGTGTGTGTGTGTGTGTGTTATTCTAGATGTTCTTCAACATAGGAATGGATACAAAAAATGTGGTACATTTACAAAATGGAGTACTACACAGACATTAAAAACAATGACTTCATGAAACTTGCAAGCAAATAGATGGAACTAGAAAATTTCCTGAGTGAGGTAACCCAGTCACAAAAGAATACAAACGGTATGTACTGACTGATAAGTGGATATTAGGCAAACAGCTCAGAATACCCACGGTACAACCCACGTATCATATGAAGCTCAAGAAGAAAGAAGACCAAAGTGTGGAGGCTTCAGTCCTGTTTAAGAGGGGGAACAAAATAATCACAGGAGGCAGTGAGAGGGAAGGATCTGGGAGGAAAGAGGATGCGGAGAGAAAAGGGGGGCAGGATCAGGTGTGGAAGCACATGGGGGAGAGAGAAGTACAGAGGGTCAGGAAAATGTAGCAGTGGAGGATGAGGAACTGTAGGAAGCCACCAGAAAGTCCAAGATTCCAGGAAAGCACGAGGCTCCCAGGACCCAAAGGGAAAGACATTAGCTGAAATACCCAACAAAGGGGAGAGAGAACCTGTAGAGACCATATTCAGAGGTTAGACATGACCTCTGATTGAGGGATGGAGCCATCCATCCATCTCAAAAATATTAATCCAGAATTACTCATGTTTAAAAGAAATCCAGGGACAAAGAGAAGAGTAGAGACTGATGGAAAGACCATCTAGGACTCTCCCACCTAGGGATCCATTCCATCTGTAGACATCGAACCTAGACACTATTGTGGATGCCAAGAAGTGCTTCCTGACAGGAACATGGTATAGTTGTCCCTTGAGAGGCTCTACCAGAGCCTGACCAATATAGATGCAGATACAGCCAACCATCAGATTGAGCATGGAGACTTCAGTGGAGGAGTTAGGGGAAGGACTGAAGGAGCTGAAGGGGTTTGCAACCCCATAGGAAGAACAACAATATCAACTAACCAGACCCCACAGAGCCCCCAGGGACTAAACCCCCAACCAAAGAGTATACATGGAGGGACCCATGGCTCCAGCTGCATATGTAGCAGTGGATGGTCTTTTCTGCCATCAATGGGAGGGGAGGCCCTTGGTCCTTTGGAGGCTTGATGCCCCAGTGAGGAGGAATACTAAGGCAGTGAGGCAGAAGTGAGTGGGTATGTGGGGGAGCATCCTCATAGAAGCAGTGGGTTTGGGTAGGGGAAATTGAAAAAAAGAATAACATCTGAAATTTAAGTAAATAAATAACCAATGGAAAAAAAGTTCTCTTCACCGGCTTTGTCTAAGCTGTTACTTTTTGCGGGGAGCAGTAGACGTTGTCCCAGAAGCCTTCCTTGTCCCTCCCTCTAAATTGTACCTCTTTAGTGAAAAATATCACAGCACAACAAGCCTGTTTGGTCTTCACAGATAGGGGGATCATGGATCACAGACTTGCATACAGTTTCTAGTGACAACACAGCCAAGGAGATGACCCCTGATGCATTAAGATCATGAACCCAGAAAAGGCCCTTGGGAGGTTCCCTGGACCACTGAAATAAGATGACTTCAGAGGGCAACACAGGGCACACATATCAATAGGGCCACAAATTGCACCTTTGGACGCAGACATAGCCTCAGGCTGAAGGACAGACCATGGACACCCAGATTGGTTGTAACACTGACTATGGACATCAACAGAGATCTGATCATAGTATGACCATGGACACAGACATGGTTCTCAGTGGCAAGAAGGACCTGGGCAACACCATGGCCTCAGGTGGCAGGGAAGGCCATTCATGTAAACATGGTCCCTGGTAACAACATAGCCTATGAATGTCAAGATCACCAGCACAGGCCACTTACATCAACATGATTCCGCCTGTGAGCTCAGTATGTGGCCATAGAAGTGGTTTCAAGCTGTACCACAGAACACGGACATCTGCATGGCCATTGGTAGCAACACGGGTCACAGTCATCAACAATGTCCAGTGGGATGAGCAACGGCCTGGCTGGATTTACTTTTAATGCTCCTAACAATACCACTCCATGTCTGCTTCCCCTCAGGATAGCCAGGCCTGCTGCACTAGACTGGAGAGAAGGAAGCTTAGTCTAGGGAGGGTGAGCTTAGTGCAGGATCTAGGTCACTGATGAGTATCGGGACAATGACCAATATCCAGGGGCAATGAACCTATCTAAAAAACAGCTTAGGTGTACTGGTTCCATTTACTTGGGGGAAAGGCAGTATTTATGCCCCTGAGGAGGTTGTCATGGTATCTAAGGCAATGTTTGTGTGCCCGTGTATCATTAGCTAGGACAGGAGGTTGGGTCCTGTGGGGGAGTAACCTTATAAGGTCAAACAAGGAGTGAAGCCTGATAAGTGTCAGGGCAATACAATTGTATGAGGGTAGATGGTGCAGGAGTTGGCTTTATGTGCCAGGTTAGGAGTATGGAGGTAGCCAACTCCTACAGTCCTCAAGCTTGGGATAGCTGGGAATGAAGCTCACTCAACCTTTCCTCCGTAACCCTGGCGTACACTAACAAATAGCAGCTTCTGCACATAATTTGATTAGATATAATATCTTTGGATTTTCTGATAAAAATAGCAGTCCCCAAATTGTTAACAGTATACCAGAAAGTCAGCTGTTCATTTGGTTGTAGAACCATGTATGCTAATTGCCAATTGTCAGAAAGCATTAAGCTTACATAACTGAAATACACAGCGTAGGATTTTGAAAGTGATTTGGGATAAAAACAAACAGCTATCTAGAAATACAAATTCTAGGGGGAGTTATTATTTTTAACTAAAATTTTGTTCTTACCAAAGAGAGGGAATTAAAAATAATACTGGCCCATGTGTGTCTTTCTTTCTAAGCAATAGAATTCTTTTTAACTTAGTTTTATTTTTTTACTTATCCACTTTACATTCCTCTCAGTGCACCCCTCCTGGTCTCTCCCACAATTCTTCCCCCATCCCAACTTCCCATACTCCTCTGGGCATTTGGACCCCACTAGTATCCCCAAACCTGGCACTTCCTTTCCCATTGAAGCCAGAGAAGGCATCCCAGCTTGAAGACCATATCCCATGGGTAGGCAACCGCTTTGGGATTAGTCCCTGCTATGGTTGTTCAGGAACCACATAAAGACCAAACTATACATTGGCTACATATGTGCAGGGAGGCCTAGGTCCAGTCTGTGTATATTCTTTTAGCAACAGGAATTTAATTGATTCCTTTTTTTCATTTGTTAGGCTTGTTAGAAATAGATCAACTAAAGTTTGCATCAAAAAATAGTAATTTAAAGGACTTCTTCAACCTGTCCAGAGAAACACCCAGAGTTACAAGAGGCAACCCAGGTCCCAAACATACTAGTCTCACTTCCATGACACACACAACTCAGCAACTTCCTGACATCTTGATTCAGATTTCTGAGTGTCACTCCTGAGTCCCAGAGGGATTCCTTCAGGTGGTATCCACTGACCTTTGACACTCAGTAGCATCATAATTAAACATTCAACTATCATAGGACCTTATGTGGTAGTAACAGCTTATCAGTCACCAGTCCTTTGCAGATCACCTTTTCAAACAACTCTTGTCAGTCTTTAAAACAACTTTTTAGAAAAACTTGGGGTAGCGATTGCATCTCTCTGAGGTTGGCAGCTTGGCACTCTGGCTTTTTGATCTCCCTTTTCCAATTGTCTATCAGCTTTAGGGTGAACGTTTTGTTACCCTGCCAATCATGAACAAATAATTCTAGCCTTAATCCTCTTAAAATAAAATTCCTTTTTACCTATGACTCTAATCTAAGGTCTTTTATGAAGGATTTGCTGAAAATAGCTCGGTTTTGTGAATATGGCTTGGACACTGACTTTGAATATTGATTGGTGTAACTCTCTAAGGTATATATTTTAATACAAAAATATCAAACAATTTCTTTCTTTGGTGACATTTTGACTCTCGCTGTAGAAACCAGATGGATGGCAAACCAATTTACTCTACAAATGGATATTAGACATGTTTTTCTCTTAGGTATATCTGAGTTGCAAGTTTTCTTGAAAAAATTAGTAGCAATATCATATATAATGTTCTAAATCAATCTTGATTTTGACACTTTGAAGTAAATGCAAGTTGGAAATGCAGCAAACATGCTATATACTTATGCTATACTGGACACTGAGCATTGTAGATAGAACATCCTACTGTTCAAGCAATAACATTTTATTGCTGTATAAGTCATAAGATTTCAATGAATTATATCTTTGTGACATAGTTTATAACCATAGAGATAATATTAAAACTAGTTAGCAACATTGATATTAAAGATATATTTAACATCTCCACAAAGAGCACAAGCCATGTCTCAAATTGTATCAGCTCCCTAACATAGCAGTACGATATTTCAGCTCTGCAGTTACAAGGTTTGGACCACTGGGATCATTTTTCAATGTTATTATTAACATGAAAGCATAGGTTTTCAATAATCCCTTACTTGATTTACATTTTCTTATTCTTCCTGATGCATTTTCAACAAAAATATTATTGTTTATCTATGTGCCCCTTTCTGAAGTTCACTTTACACTTGCCAATTAAAGCACAATCAAGAGCTGGGCTGCTGCATTTGGTATTTTAGAAGCAAGTGTGACTTCATGTTGAAAAGTTTAGACGTTGATGCAACCTGCCACTTACAAGAAATGGCAGACCTAGCAGCATGTATGTTAAATCCCTGTCTTTCAGATGAGACATGGCTTTAGAAAATCAATTTTTGCCTCTTTCAAAATTCATCTTCAAGTTTGTCTGACATCTAACACAAAAGTATATATTGGATTATTTATTTTCTTCTCTATCCTCAGAAAGGAAGATATTTTCTTATCAGATGTGCCATATAGATTTGCTTAGGTGAATTATACAAGCTTGAAGCTGATACCTGTGCATTTTATTTAAAACCTTGATACAACCACACCATTTTTTTTTACAAGAAAATGTTGTCTCTCCAAAATACTATCATAAATATGGATTATTAAACATATTTTCTTATTGTTTAGGTTCTCTGTTCAGAAGAGTGAATTTGGGACTGGGAATATAGCTCAGTGCCAAAATACATCCTTAGCAAGTATGAGACCCTAGGTTTAATCTTCAATGACTTACACAATAAATGCCAAAGCATTAAATTATAATTTCTTAAATCCAATAGAAATATTTTGTTGATGTGTGGCATGTACATACTGAAATATGACATCATCTTCAGCATAGCCTCTCTTATTATTTATTATGGAATCTTTTCATTTTCTGTACTGAAAGAAATTGAAAGAGAAAGTCAAAAGAATGAAAGTAGGCAATGGTGTTCTTACTAAAAAAAACAAGCACATCACTTCTAAAAATGTTCTGGAAGATAAGAGTTGTAAACAAACCTAGCATTTTGGGGATCTGGAAATGATCTTCGGCTCTTCTATATCTTTTTTATACTCAATGATTCAGTACCTAAATCTGAATGTGGGAGACTTTTCACAAGTTCTAAAGTGCTGGAAGTTGAATTTTTTCCCCTAAAAGCAATCACACGCTTGGTTTACTGAACATCAAAGGTAAGAGTGTAGCTCTACGTAATAAGCTTTCTACTGGTGCTGTCTGTTTGGACCTAAGTCAAGCCAGACATCCAAAGTGTCCATTAGTGGTAGTGAGAAAGCAACAGAAAATAAAATGTGCTACCACTTAAAACTTTACGGTGGGTATGGCTTCAGTGGCACGCCAGCACATCAAAAGGACCTTGCTCATTTACCATTTACCACATCAATCTCTATTTTTTTTTTCACTTAAAAGTATGGTAAGACATGAGTTGCATTTTTGAGTTACTATTTACATTTTCTGAAAAGTCCAAAAAGAATGATGAAAATGGACATTTAGCTAAGTGCCCATTAGGGAAATAAAGGATATGCATAACTGTTAAAACATTCATGTGACATATTTTTGAAAGATAAGGCTCACATTTTAAAGGGCAGTCACAAAATTGATGAACAAATGTAATACATACTTTTTTATTTTTGAAATTTGCTGCTGCTTAATGCCCTACAAAGATGAGAATATAAATAGGAAATTTCAAG
The DNA here is from genome assembly GCF_004785775.1 of Grammomys surdaster. Classification (NCBI taxonomy): domain Eukaryota; kingdom Metazoa; phylum Chordata; class Mammalia; order Rodentia; family Muridae; genus Grammomys; species Grammomys surdaster. Next base: position 2,839,932 of record NW_021620876.1, read on the forward strand.
AAAATAAATTCTCCTTTATATCAGCTTATCTTAATTTTAGATTCCATCTTACTAATGTGAAATAGCCTTTACAAGAAGATAAAGTGATAGGAAAATTATATCTTAATTAAGTTTTGGAGGATTTAATTTTCAACATAAGTATAGTCCAAAGATTAAATTATAAAATATTTAATGGATGTTAGAGGGCACAGTGTTGTGGGAGATTCAGAAGTAGAATTGATTGCATTTTGGCTCATAGCATTAGTCCCTCTTGTACAGAGCAAAGGAATGTGCATATAGGAGTAGTTTAAGAAAAAAAATAGACAAAGCCTAATACTGTTTCAATGACATATCCTAAAATCAAATTCAGTATACAATTCAGAATAATGAGGAAATCTCAGGCAAAACTGTTGTTTCTCAATGCACTGCTAAAACATTCTTTTATCAAAAAAAATTTGATTTAAAGTTAATTTATTTAAGAACTTTCTGGTTTGTATTAGAACCTGGACAGTAGTGATTTTTCAGTCAGTAATATATTCTTTAGCTGAATTGTCTAGTCACTATGACAATTTTTGACTATTTTAAAACCTAAATTCCCTTTATTTCTTGTCTTAAAGAACAGTGATTAACTTTATAAGAGGATTGAAAATAAAGATAAAAATGAATGGAACTCTTTGTTGAAAACAAATGAATCATCACAGAAATTCTGATGTGCAAGGCACATTGCATTCTCTACATTTGTTTGTGGGTTACCTTAAATGGATTCCATTATGTAATATTCTTAGGTCTGTGGGAAATTTAGCCTTTCTTTCTCCTGACTCTCTTCTCATCTTCACTACTAGATTTCACTACTTCACTACTTCACTACTTCACTACTTCACTACTTTCACTACTTCACTACTTCGCTTCTAGATTTTACACAGAGCATAACTGTAGAGTTCTGTAGTTCTGCCTTCTTAATGAGTTCCTCTTACTTTCTAAGTCCTGGGACACTGCCCTTCTCCTTCTCCTACCTATCCTTCCCCAATTACCACTCTTCATCTTCTCCTCTCTACCCCTCTATTTTTCAGTTTCCTTTCAGATTCTTCTCTTTTTCTCTTCCTCACTCCTCATCCCTCCTTTCCTCCTTTTCTCCCTTCCTTCCTTTCTCTTCCTCCTTCTTCTTTTCTATACTTGGTTGATTTGACTTTTTCAGATCAAATCCTTGAGACCAGTCTTGTCTTGAACTTGAAATAGAGCTAAGATGACCTTGAACTTCGGATGCCACTGCCTCTTCCCTTTAAGCACTTGGACTACAGGTGTGTATCAACATGCTTAGCTGTTCTGAGCTTGCTAGTCTACCTTCTTGGCCACTGTTGCCAATGTTGGGACAGACATACTCTGAAGCGGTTTGAAAATTTGAGGCCTTGATTTCAACTTGCATACGTGTACATTGAAAACTCTCCCTTGAATCTTCAGTCTTCCTGGATATTAGTATGAAGTAATGCATGGGCCCCTACTCACATCACAGCTTCCTTGGACTCTCATGATAATAGTAAAGGCACCCAAGGGATAAGGAATTTTAACCTTACTTTCCTTCATAGACATTTTTATGTAACAGCAGGGCAACTGTTTGTTTGTTTGTTTGGTTGGTTGGTTGGGATCTTTTTGTTGTTTGTTTGATTGGATTTTGTTTTGTTGAGTATGAAGTCTATTATAGGAGTTTCCAGTCAGCACGACCAACATAAACTGATATGGAGATAAGGATAAAGCAGAGAACTTCAATATTCAGTGCTGTTCCATATTTTATTTGGGGTCATTTCTACTTGATATCTACAAGTCAAATATAGGTAAAATTATCACTGAAGAATAAATTAACTTCTAAAACATTTATAATATGTATAAATTTATATTATACTTTAAACTCTGTATTAAAATACACATGTATAAATGACAAAAACATCAGTAATGAACAAAGACTGCTTGAGGAGACAATGTCCAGTTACCACACACACACACACACACACACACACACACACACACACTAAATAAAACACGTGACTGTTTTATTTAGGTTTTCTTTCACTTACCCTGTATATTTCTAATTTGGAAATAATTTTATTAGTCCTTTGAGAAATTTATACAATGTGGCTTGATAACATTGATAGCATTACCAAATCCTGCCAGATTCTTTCTCTCTTTATTCATAAACTTTGTGTCCCCTATTCCTTTTTTTTTTTCATCAAGTCCAAATTGTGCTGTCCATATATTTTTGGATGTGTGGTCTTGCAAGAAATCATAGTCAACTAGTCAGTGACCAAAGAAAATAGAGTCTACTTTCCTAATAGCTGTCAGATGACAATAGCTTCATTGCTTGAGATGGGACTTTGTGCCTATCTCCACTCTCCATGGTGAGAGTTGATATGGCTTGAGCTTGCACATATCCTGTGTGGATTCTATCACAACTTCTGTGAGTTCATGCTTGAAACTGCTTTGTTTTGTCTAGAAGACACTATTTTCTTGTAGTCATCTACATTTTCTGGATTATGAATACTTTCAGTCTGCTAACAATAAACCTTGATATTTGGAAAGGCAGCATGATATACATGTCTTACATAAAGTTGAACATCCCACAGTCTCTTATTCTATGCAACATAGCCAGTTGTGAGATTTTGTGTCACTGTCTGCTGCAAAGAGGTGTGTCTCTGAAAAGAGATGAGAAATGGATATTAATCTCAAGATATAATGATATCTGTACATGGGAGTTATCTTAATTCTATGTCAATTTAGTTGAATAATAGGAGTGAGTTCTCCCCTATGGCCCAAGACTTGTTTAGTCATAGGTTCTTAGCAAGGCAATGGCAGTAGATATGAGTTTCATCTTTTAGAATAAGAATTAAATCTAATCAGAAAACATCGGTTATTCTCATTACATTCACTACACTATTGCATTAGTAAGCATGTCTTTCTATGCTCACATGGTTTCTGATGATTACTTTCATCTTTCAGAAACATGCATAGTATCTTCCAGAACTAGGAAAGCTATCCTGTAGTAATAGAGGCCTGAGGTCAGTACCAGCTTATGATCTCCATATTCTGTAATTCAAGTATGGGATATCTTCAGTAATAAAGTCATATCACCAAATTCTGGAGCATAACTGTCTTAGTTAGGGCTTTGTTGCTGTGAAAAGACACCGTGACCAAGGCAAATCTTATAAGGCAACTCTTAATTACAGCTGGATTACAGATTCAGAGGTTCAGTCCCTTATCATCAAGGCGGGAGCATGGCATTGTTTAGGCAGACAATATGTTAGAAGAGCTGAGAGTTCTATATCTTCATCTGGAGGCCACTAGGAGAAGGCTAGATCTCATGTAGTTAAGAGCAGGGTCATATTACCCACTCCCACAGTGATATACTTCTCCAACAAGGCCGTAACTACTCCAACAAGGCCACACCTTGTAATAGTGCCATACCCTGGGCCAAGCATTTTCAAGCCACCACAATAACCAATACTATTGGCCATAGCCTGTAATGTTAGTATATCTATGGGACCTCACTGATGAGATATCTCATTCTTGCTACCGGATTTAAAAAAAAAAAAAAGATTTCTCTCTCATTCAATATATCCTGACTACAGTTTCCCCTCTCTCCACTCCTCTCAGATCTACATCTCCTCTTCTCTCTCCTAAATACCCTCTTCTTCATTTCTTCTTCATAAAAGAGCAGGCCTCCAAGAGACAACAGGCAACCAGAACAAAACAAGATATAATAAGACAAGGCAAACCCCTTATAACAAGACTGGACAAGGCAATCCAATAAGAGGAAAAGAGTTCAGAGAGGAGGAAGAAGAGTCAGAAATATATCCGAGTCTACTGTTCAGAGTCCCACAGAAACACCAAGCCTATATCTGTAACATACAAGCAGAGGACATGGTGCAAGCACCGTATTTGTTAGCCTATAGTATCTAGTAGGGGCATTGTTACCCTCTTATTGCATAACTTCAATATATATAATTTCCACAGCAGTAATGTAGATTTCTATATGAGTTTTCAAAAGGTCTTAGGTGTTAGTTGTCCTTCCCCAAACTCCCTCCTATACTCTACCATACCATTTTCCTTCCCAATTTAGTCCTCCCTGTTCTGTTAATTCCTTCAGATATGTAATCTTCCAAGAAATCATGGTCAACAATGACCATATTGTTAAAGAAAACAGATTCTACCTTTTCCAGCAGCTATTAGCTGAGAATAGTTCTGCTGCTTGAGATGGCACTTATATGCCATCTTATACGCTCTCAGCATGGTGAGATTTGATTTGGCTTGAGCCTGTAATAAATCCGTTAGAGTTTTATTATATCAAACATGAATGTTATTTAAACTCAGGAGAAAGAACAAGTTAGTCTTTGAGAGATTTAACTCTTCCTAGTTGAAATACTGATAAAAATCGGAAGCTATTGAAGACTCTAGATATTTGTGATGTTTAAATTCTTTCCAATTAAGGATCAGGATTTCATGGCGGGTTAAATTGAATCATTAAGTCATCTCATCCAATTTAAATGGCTTTGGTCAAGACATTGAGACTTCCTTACTTAATTTTTCAATTGGCTTGGTACGTCTTGTCTTAAAGGTTGTGTTATGGATAATCACGTTTTAAGGATATGTGCATTATTCTGCCATCACCAGCATGTAATAAAAGAACACTGCCTTCTATTACACTATTACACTTTCATTTAGTTATAATTATTCCTCAACATTAATTTTACTTCTCAGAAATCCAGTCAACTTGATTTTAAACCACAACTTTAGGAATCTCTACTTTGGATGTTTATTTTTCTGTTCCACACAACACATTTTAATGCGAAAAGATAAAAAGAAAGTTTATATTGTGTACCATTTTCTTATCTCAGAATAAGTAGAGAATACTAAACAAAGTGATTGAAATTCCAAGGGTGGAAACACGTGTTATAGGCTGTTATTTTATATTGCTTTTAGTAGAGTTTCTTGTATTATGGTGCATTATGAAGACCTGCTCTCAGTGTGGTCACAAATATAATATACTGTGGATTATTAAACACTCAAAGAAACAACAATGCACAGAGCTATAGCATATGGGAAATCAGCCAACAAATAAAATGTCAGCTCTGCCAGCAAGCATCACATGGATAAAGACAAGTGTGCACTAGCAGCGAAAGTAGGTTTGAATGATGACAATTGTATAAAAATGTAATAATGCAAGAGCCCTTTTCAAAATAAGAAATAGATGTGATTTGTCATGCTTTGAGCTTTAAAGCTATTTTTAGCACATTGAAGAAAAATACATATATTTCAAAAATGAGGTAGATCATCCATCAAATCTATTTTCTAGTATAAAGTATACACAAGAGCTTTTACACAGTGGCAAAAGTAGATTATGGCCTGAGTTCTATTTGTGTCCAGAGAAAGTATTTTGTTTTTAAACCAGGAATGAATAGTATATGCTTTGTTATTTGTTGAATGATTTAAGTTATGAAATTAAATTATATTCATAATAAAAAGCTTTTTAGTATATTTTCAAGATAGTAGATGTTTTATATATTACACAGAAAAAAATCATGAACATAATCCAGATAAGAATAATTACAAGCATTAATGACTATCAAGATACCATGTTGTACCTTCTTTCTGTTACCTTATAACTTCCTTATCATTTGTGACTATGCTGATATGCCTATTTTGAAGTTTTCAAAATATACATTCCATATCACTACTTTTAGAAGTCTTCATCCAGTAAAGTTCAATCAAGATAAAAAACAGCAGGATTATTTATCAACCAAATGCAGTCTTTCTTTTTCTACCTTTAATTTTTTTTTAAAAAAATTAGATTTCATGTAGTATAGGAACACTCTTAAATTGCAAAAATGTCAGAATTGGGCAGATTTCACCCATTCATATCATTAGTTTGAGGAAACTACATTTAGTTCTTAGCTATTTAACTCATGGAAACAAGTTTGAATTAACATTCATAGACTTAAATGAGTTTTTCTCCTTCTGAAATCAATGAGAGCATAAATTTTGCTCTGATCCTTGCCTGGTCCAGAAATGTTAACTTTTGTTCCCTGAACACAATGTCCCATTAGAGCTTAAATATCAGAGATTACACTGACTTAAGAGCTGAGAATTCTAAACAAAGACTCTGAAAGTCCACAGCTTTGGACTAATCTCTTATACTCAAATCCACCAGAACAGCCCAAACAAAGTTTTGTCACGGAAAATACTGGCATATCACCAAAGTGCAACTTTACAAAAGTAGATTCCTTGGTTATTTATTTTTCCTGAAAATGAGTAATTGCAATTAAATTAAAGCAAAATATAACTTTTCTCTGATGTATCCCTTAAAATGTGTATGCAAGTTATATTTAGGAATATATAAACGCATGTTTGTGTATGTTTGCATATTACATATATACATAACATTATACATATATGCATACAAAATTAATTAGTGAACAAAGAGGCCATGAATTTGACAGAGGGTGAGGATTGGTATACCAGGGGTTTGGTGGGATGAAAAGAAAGATTTAAATGATGTAATTATATTATAATTTTAAAACCAAAAGAAACAATTTTAAAAAGAAATTAAGAAAAAACATATGTGTGACAATGTCATTAAAAAGCTAGTTTCTTTGTAATCGCATTAAACTAATAAAATGTATGCTTATTCAAACCACGCAAGGTGGTTCACACCTAGTCATTCTATTACAGCTATCAGAAATCAAAGGACAAACCATTGAAACCATAAGTTAGGCCTATAATTACAGCACAGCGCTAGAAGAGGGAGTAAGATCAGAATTTCAAGGCCATCTTTCTCTCACAATATAAGGTGAGCCTGGCATTCAGAGACACAGACATCTTGGCTCATTAAAAATACAATACAAAGATAAACAAAAATATAAAACAACGAAAGAAGATATTTGAGAGCAATAAAGTTGATTGTACAGTGCCTAGTTACTTGATGCTCGATAAATCTAACTGATGTTAGTAATTTGACCCTTAAACTTCAGTTTTGTATTTAAGTAGCACACGAAGCCAATAAAGGCCTAGACTATGAGAGCTTTGTGTCCTATTTGTTTAAGTTCTTAGTCTTATATATAAATAATTAAAATTGGCTCAGAAGGAAGATTGGGGACAATTTTAATAGAGGTTGAGAGAAAACCAACACTAAAAACAAACCGACAAGATGTTCAGCTGCTAGGAGGGTTAGGGTGGGAGGAAGATAGAGAAAAAAAAACCATGCCTTTGAGTTAGCCATGGAGGTCAGAGAAGCAGTTGGAATCCTATGTGTCAGAAAGACCCTAGTTAGTAGTCCCCAGTTGCAGGTCTAAGCTCTGAGAGTATTTAAACTCAAGCTTTTGTGTACCAGGACATAAGCCTGCTCACAGACCCAGAATTATTAGTAGATATCAGGACAGTTATAAAGAAAAAGTATTCCTAAGGACAGATGTGGACTGGTTGATATGAAAGCGTCCAAACGCTTCTACCACATCATGTCTGGTGGTGTGCAAATGCATATGTGTGTGCATACACATACATATATAAATACACATAAGCATGCATATTTGCACAGGTTCTCTTCTTTGGCAAAAGCCCAGGTAGAGAAGAAAAGGCTTCCAGATTTTCCTTTGCACAGTGCTTTATTTCATAGGTTAATCTTGTCTATATGTTAATGATCTCTATTTTGCCAAGGGGATAAATGATTCCCTATAAAGAAGATGGCAAACAGACACTGTTACAACCAGTGAATTCCACTCTTGTTCTCACTTCTCTTCTCCATCAGAGATCAGATGGTTTTTCTCCAGAGTGACCTTCACTGCACTGTCATTGTAATTCTTCATGCAGTCTTCCTTTCAGTGTCTGATCCCCATCACCCTGACGTTTCAGCTCCCTGAGCACAAAGACTATCTTTAAAATGAAACGCAAATGACATGTTAATGATTTGTAAAAACACAAAGCAGGGGGTTAATGACCATCTTTGAAATTAAGGCCTTCATTTCCATCAGCTCAGCAGGGTTTGAAACCTCCAAAGAAAGCTTAGGAAGGAGACCCACTAACAGAGCTGCTCCAAAGCACAGGGCATCTTAACATTAACTTTCAGTTAATGATCCATGGCTTCCCATAGAACACTCACCTTTGTCAGTTCAGTGGAATAGGCAGCTCCCTGGACAAATACCCAGATACCAGTTGGGAGTCTGAATCCCTTTCTAAGATACTCTGAAGGTAATGAGGCCAGAGTTAAGTGGATTTCTTTTGTGTTAAGGAGGGGGCTTTAACCTGATTCATAGAGAAATCAGCAACACCTTGGATTAGGGGACACTACTTTTTCATTCCTCCTCTCCTATTAGCTTCCCTTGATACATCACTTTTTCAGTGGAAGTTTAATACTGTTCAATGGATTACAATTGTTTTCAATATAAAGACTAAGTTCTTAACATGTTCTATAATTTCCTGACTGGCCTGGTCCCAGCTTAACTCACATTGAAGTCCTATCCATCTGTACTCCAGGAAAGTGGCCTCCCTTCAGCAACAACACTATATTACAAGGTCCTTGCCATAGGGATTTAGTATGTGCCACTCTACTGTTTCAAAGGTTCTGTCCTTAGTTACTTCCAGTCTAATGCACTATTGCTATTAAGACAACCGCAGTAACTTATTTCAATAATGATGATGATTTCTTTTATTAGTTAATTCCACTATAGACAGGAAATTCTTTTAAACCAAAGTTCAATATTGCCCACCTCTTAAATATTAAGCAGCTAGTTCTTTGACAGACAAGAAGACACTTGCTAAATATTTAAAATACGGTATGAAGTGTAAAAACATGTATATAGGTTTTCCTTTCACAAACATAATCCATTTTATGTTGAGTGCATGAAGGGATCATAAATATAAGGTGAAAGACAATGCAAGTCCAATAAGGGATAGAAACAGGTTGTAAAACAACAGAAAAGTATCATAACAGCAGTTCATGAGAAATGTTATGTTACAGCAGATCAGGTTAAAATTCTTTCATATTGCCAACATCAGCTATTTGGCCTATGTCTTTCCTCTAGTAGAAAGTCTTAAATATACAGTTGTGGCTGAACTTTGAAGTGGAAATATCATAACATAAAGAGTAGATGGTGTCACATGTTGGAAGATCACATTAAGGAGAGTATGTTAGCTTTCTCAAAGGGAAGAAATATGAGAGTTATTTTTACCTGAATTTCATAAGAATTCTTAAAGGAAGATAAGCAATGCCACAAGGAATGATAATTCAAGGTTATGATCATAATCTATGTCTCTCTTTCCCAGTGAAAGGCTCATGACAGCTGTGTACCAGCATACAGCGTGAATACTCTGCATCTTAAATACTCCTGCTCCACATTCCTTCTACCTGTCAAGGACAAATTTAATTCATGGGCCCTGCCCTCTTCACCATCAGCTGACAAGATAAAAGAGCCAGTTTCAATTGGACTTTAAGCTTCAAAGACAAATGAAGGCATGTAAGGTATCTTTTAAAAGCTTGACTTCAGAACTCTGCCCCACACATACAATATTTAACATTTCTAAATGTCAAATAATTTTTAAATATTCTTGTATCTAAATAGATAGTTAACAAAATAAGAAAATTATCACTAAAATGTAGGCTCTTGTAACATGCTCTATTTTTCTAGCATAGCAGGAGCTTGTGGGTACATATTAATATCAATATTAATAGAAACGAAAAATCTTTTGAATATGCTTATTGTGAATTAAATCCATGTGTACCCCAAAAATTAATGTATATATTAAGCATTTATCATATTTGGGGGATACATTTGTAGCTATGATTGATATGTAGAAATTCAGGGGATTTTATTAATTATAGAGTAAATATAATGTGATTATTGCTAAAGGCTCCTTCTGCTTTGACAACTGTTCAGATTACAAGCATGAAAATTAGGATTTAAAATATGAAATCTTTGAAATAACCTATCTACTGAGATTTCCAAATACAGTTGAATTTTATGTCAGCCTCTACATAAGATAACACACTAGCTGCTGTAACAGAGAGCATCAAGAGTCTGGAAGGTTTTATATCTTGACCACACAGGAGTATAGTACACATGTTTCTGACATATCAGGTACTTCAGTTCCACTGGAAGATGCATGTTTTCTAGATGGTAACTCAGAATCTAATCATGAAAGCCATCATCTCTAATGAGTGACCTTGATTGCCACAAAAATGCAAAGGATTGAATTATATATGGGAGATTGTTAGGACTTATGTCTGCAAATGGCATATGTCACATCTGTTATTATTTTGTTGGCCAAACTTCGTCGCAGGTATATGAATCATATAGGTTAAATTTGTGTCCAGAATGTTTTTAAAAAAGGAGAAAATATACCCTAAAACAGCCAACATAGACTAATTCAGTAGTTATTCTCTAATTCATATATACCCAGACTAGACACCTAAACGAATTGATGTAGAAAAAACTGAAAACACAAATGTGCATGCTTTCCTCTATTTCAATAAATAAAAGAATTTATAATGTAGAATACAGACATTCCTGAAACAACCTTTAAACCAAAGAGTATAATATATGCTTCCCAGCCAGGATATTAGGCACTGGCAGACAAAATTCAATGTCAAATTCCATAGAAAAATTGTGAGCAGTCAGAATATTTTCTACTCACATGTTGGTATCACTGTCATCATTATTATTGCTGCCACACAGCTATTGGGTGAAGCTATTGAGAGATTTTTATGAGTTGGTGTAAAAAAAAAGTCTTCTAAAGAAGCAAGAGCTTCAGTTGACTTTTGAAAATGAATCTTAATTGTCGGAGTGGTTGGGCCATGGGTGTTAATAGGGAGAGTTAGTGAATGAGGTAGAACAGGAGGGAAAAAAAGATACTACTGACAAAAGTTTGCTATGTGTATCTGGCAGGCTGAATGTGTTGCTTGTCACTTTGATATTAGAAATAATAGGCAATGAAGCTAAAATGTCTAAAATAGTTCTAGTGGGAGCATCAAAATGAGAAGAGTGATTAGCTGTTAAATCAGAAGCATTTAAACTCTACTTGGGATGTGCTGATGAACCATCCTAAGTTCTTAAGCAGAAGAGTGACTGATGTAATTGTATAGAAGTGGCACTCTGGAATGAGTCAATGACGTAGTCTTGAAGGGCAGACTGAGGATAGAGTACTTTGAGAAGTCTTCAGCTCTAAGATATACTTAGTTGGCTACAGTAAAAAAGTACTCCTCTTGAATGCTTTGTTGAGTGCATACATTTAATGATTTATGAATCCTGTTTCTTCCCAATGGTATCACTGACTTTGGAAGTTGGATGATCATCAACTGAAAACATGTTTGAGATGAATATTTCTGATTTCAGAATGGTTCTTTTTTTGTTGGGGTTCTTAATTCCTCATCTCAGATACCTCTCTATTTACTGGATTTGAGCCTCTATGATGGAACAGCTATTTCCTAGACAAGACAGTGTAAAAGAGAATCAGAAGCCTCAGCTCCCCAAGAGGATAGATAGGAGCTTGTGCCCTCACTTCTGTCACATAGTATTTCTTCGGAATGAGTCACTGAGTAAGAATAGATGCTCAGGGGAAGAGAAATTGTGTTCTTACCTTTTCAAGAGAGGAGTGTCAAATAACCTCTAAACACTTTGCAAAACAAAGCATAAAAAATGAATTATCTTTGTGAGAAAAGAAGCCTAGTGTAAAATGTATTCTGTCAGTTATTGTTTATTTTTAATGAAAGAGTTGGCCTTTCACATCTCTTCTTCCCACTCTACCCTTCTTCCTCCCTCCATGTCATCCTCCCTCTTCTTCCTTCTCTCCCAATCCCTTCTTCTCTTCTTTCCTCTCTTCTTTCATCTTTCCCTCCTTCAATACCTGTGGCTTCCCATGAGATTCTTTACAAATGAGATATTATCTACATAAATTTGCCCATATGAAGAAAACCACTTTGCATTCCATTTATCATCTGTTTATCTTTTCTTGTGGGACTCTGGAACATTTTTCTAATAAATCAAGTCACATCCTCACATTCCTCATAAACCACTTTCACTCCTTTCTGTACTACAGCGTCAGCTCTCCTGCCTATAATATTACTGAGACAGGGGCCACTAGTTCTTCAGTAAACCACTCACCTAAAAGCCTTGTTACATAAACATCTTCTTTCTGACTTCTAGGCCTCATCTAAACCACTAATCCTCTATTTTGTCAATAGAATTAATTTTTTACACCATGTCACCATATTTTGCTCTTCTTGCCTGAAGCTAACAGCATCCTTAGATACTTTTTTACTCCCACTATTGCCTTCTTCACTGACGAGCAAGAGACTACAGGGTGCATACAGCATAGCACTTAAGCCTCGTGATTTTTTCTTTTGGCCTCTCCAAGTCCAAAGCCCATTTCTTTTATACTGAACCTGCCTTAACCCCTAAGTACACTAAGACCTGCCTCATCTCTTAACAACTTAAGGCTAACAAATACTTGATCCTTTTAGTTTCCAAATTATTCATAGTCATTACGCCAACAGGGATCATGTTCTCCAATTCTTTAAATAGTCATCTGGAAGTTAGGCTGGGGAAAAGGCTCAGCAGGTAAAATTGCTTGCCATGCAAGGCTGATGATCTGTGCTTCATCAGTTGAAGCCACATAAACTATATACTTTCATGTCTACAATAGCAACTAATGAAAGAAAAGACTATGGTTTTGAATGAGAACAAGGAGAGATATATAGAGGATTTAGAGTGATGAAAGAGAATAGGAAATGATGTGATTATATTATAATCTCAAAAAATGAAAAAGATAATTAAAAAATAGATGTTGTCATTTTCATCTGTAATGTCATCACTCTTATGATGGTAAACAGAGATTGAGAATCACCCTGAAGCCAATTGATTAGCTATCTTGTAGTACCTTACCCAGAAGAAACAAGAGAGATAGGTCACAACAAGGTTAAAGGTGAGAACTAACTCCTTAAAGTTGTCTGTTGACCTCCTCCATGTGTGTACCTGTGGAGGTACACACACACACATACACACACACACACTGCACACATGCTTGCATGCGTACACACACACGTGCATGTGCATAAGCACATCATATAAAGGTAAAAATAAGTTAAAATATTTAGTAATCTTTTTGCCTATCCATCTCCAGTCATAGCTCCATTCTTTCAACATTGACTTGCCTATTGTTTTCCTCATTACTATTCATTTTATTTGTCTGACTCTGAATCACTGTTTCTACTGTATTTCAAGCAACACTAAAGAAAATATTTGTTTGAGATTAATTCTCTAGGCTTTGCTGGGTAAGAACTTATTACAAACATACTTTCTGAGTGTACATGGTGTTGTGCCATTTTGAAGATCAAAATGGTTGACACAAGTCTCAAAAAGGAGAAATTTAAATGTTACTCAGGCAAGGGTCTGTGGCAGTTTCTCTGTGGAATATACTGCTTCCTAGCTCTTCCAGACTGCAGACAGAAGCTCTGCATTCATTTGTCCAGCTAAGGGCCCACTACATATTTGCTTCTGTATGACAGTGGTATAAGCTTTGGTAAGCCATCATTGCTGTCATAATGGAAGATAGTGTAGGAAGAAATAAACCATTACTCTAAATTCATTGCTGGCCAGAGCACTCACTCCTTCCAACACTTTACTGAAGCCTTTCTACAGCTAATACCCCATCCAGTGTCTGCCTTTCAATACTTGTCATATAAACCTCTTCATGGCATTTGGAATTATTGATTACCCCTTCCTTTCTGAACTACTCTTTTCTCTCATTTTCCAGCACAGAGTCTGCTACTGATTTTTTGCCACCTACTCTGTAGAGACATCAAATAAAACTAATAATAAGGGATAGACTGTAACCTGACAAGTGAAAGATGAATGCCTCCAATGAACACTCTCATAATATATCTCTCAGGTTAGCTTCCCCTGATGTGAAACTTAGAATGTTTACAAATGGCAAAGATCAAATAAAACAATGTTGTTTTATTTTTCAGTGACAAAGATAATTGTCATGTTGCCTGTTTGATCAAATTTCATATTTTTATTTTTTTCAGAGCCTTTCAAATATGTTGTGACAGTTCAAAGATGCAAATCTGAAATCAGCATCTAGCAAAACACAGTATATCTGGGTTAGGGGCAGAGACCCGGAGGCTCTTGCCTGTGGCTCTAGATCATTACAACTTAGACATTCTTACCTGTTTTTCCATCAATGGCAACCCTTCACCCATTTCTTCCTATGATATCACCACAAGGTGTTCTTTCTGAAACCTGCGCTTCTGCTTACTATAAGTCATCATTTAATATAGTTAGTGTCACTGAGGCCATTTAAGTACTTTGCCTTCGCTGGCTTCATCTGCCCCCCAAAAATGATTGTTTGGCTTTAAAAAATATACTTTATTATATATATGTTCATAAAGATTGGCATGGTTAATATTAATGCTCTGAAATTGTCATAGTTAGGAAGGGATTTTATGACTAGGAAAGCTTTGGCAGAGAGAGAGAGAGAGAGAGAGAGAGAGAGAGAGAGAGAGAGAGAGA
>NW_021620876.1:2854466-2862697 GCF_004785775.1 Grammomys surdaster
GAGAGAGAGAGAGAGAGAGAGAGAGAGAGAGAGAGAGAGAGAGAGAGGCAGAGAGAGAGGAGAGAGACAGAGAGACAGAGGACAGTGAGAGAGAAATAGAACTTTTGTTTTATGTTATAATGTATCTTTGAGTGTCTAAGACTGGTGGTCTGTACTGTACTGTGTAGCTCTGTCTCCTTAGAGCTAAGATCTCCAGAGGCATGTATTGTCATGTCCAGCTTGATATATATTCTTATAGGACTACTAAATCCATCATGAGAGCATCATCTTCAGAAACCCATCCACTTCTAAGTAAACACTGTTGCAATAGGGACTTGGGCCTTGGACCTCTCCATATAAATTTGGCAGGGTGGATACAAACACTAAGTCAGTATTTTATTCCCATGTCAGGAACATTTATAACATCTTGTTTCCTAAGTAAAAATTCCTGTAATTAGTACTCCTAATGTTATCACCTGTATGCTACATATTTCTTGTTGTGGATTATAAAGGCTGTGAGATTGCCCTGGTTCTTCTTGAACTCTTTATCAGTATAGCCAGTCATCAATCCTATTGATTCCTACACTCATGGCGTGTACATTCCTCCTCTCTTTATTATATTGCCCTGAATTGACAATAACCTTGACCTCCACTATTTCTCTCTCATACTACTGTAACTGGTCATCATCTCTAGGACTAGCTTATCAAATCCCCTCCTCACCCTTTGAAGAAATAAACTAGAAATTTCTGGTTTCTTTGTAGATTCAGTTAGGTTATGCTGATGTTTTGCTGCGGCAGACAGATGAAATAGTGTTTTGCTAATGCAGACACATGAACAAATGTTTTGCTGAAGCAGACGCAGATGAACAGATGTTTTGCTGTAGCAAACACATGAAAGGATGCATGATGTTTAGAAGGAATGTAAATATGATTCCACAGAGAATGGGATCTTGAGCTATGGTTCACCTTGCTTCATCTCACTGCTCTTTGCTAACAACACACATTGTGTTTCTGAGATTCACTTGTGGTGACTTCATACAGAGAAACTTGTCGAAAAACTCCTTATAAGATTCCTGTGGCTTTGTGCTACTTCCAAGGACTACAACCTATTGGTGAGCATCTCAGATTCATCTGAATTGAACTGTCCTGCTGATTTGTGTGTAGTGTTTACTAATGGACTGGACTAGGAACAATGAATCTTGCCAAAGAACTATTTCTAAACAGGTCCATTTACCCCGTATACTAATAGCCTTTCTTTTCCACTATCTCTGAAGAGTCATGGGCTAGAAGGGAGTTGAAGCATTTAACACTTATTAAAGTAGGTTGTGAAAAATATATGCCTACAAAGAACTATTACACAAATACAAGGTTTTTATGTCATTCATTTCTTTAAATATACTCAGTATTCACTTGCCAGCTTCTAGTCCAAATGTTAAGTTTGCAGCCAGCACCTAGAGTTACTTTACATCAGCTCCTTAAGATTCAGTCTCATTTCTTACTATGCTTTCCTTCAGGACAGTTCCATTTACACGTGTAGGAACCAAAGAAAAACCTAATACATACTTTTTGGGGGTTGATGAGCTTTCCCCTTGGGTGCTAGTTTTTGCTTTGTGGGACCCCAAAGCATGTAACACAGCTCAGTTCTTCAGACATGTTCTTTCATTAACTTTTAAGGTATGACATTTTAATTTTTAGGATTTCCTCAGATTTGACTTTAGTAACATATCTATAGTTTTATTTACTTATTATTCACCAGTCTGTTAAATATAATTTTTATTTCATTAAGGTAGGAGCTTTGCTTTGTTCTCCTGCTCTCAAGTCAGTTCTTGAAGCAATACCAGAAACATGCTAGGTGACAAACTTTCTGCTGAACCAAGTAATTCCTCTACTGAGTTGTCAACAGGGCTCTGCTATATAAACCATGTGACTTGTCTGTCTGTTACGTGTGCAGATACTACTAGGCTGATACAAGGTATTCATCAGTTATTACCTGTATCATGGAGTATTATGAGCTTTACAAGTGAGTTATTACAGATGAAACAGTCACATAACTTTTCAGTATCAATGAGAAGCCATCATTTGGTGGCACTTTCTGTGGCCCTTTTCACATCCACCTCTCTGTAACAGGACACACAAAGAACAACAGTTGGTATGAGAGTGAGCAGGTGATTCTGCCTCTAACAACCATTTTACAATCTACTGCTGAGACATTAATGAAAAATTGCGGAATACTTCACAAAACTTCATGGGATCTCATTTGCCACAAATCTAGGAGCTAAGACGGGGAGCACTGACTGCACTGTCAGCTGAAAATACCACCCAGCTCAAGAACTCACTTCAGGTCCAGGCTCCTCTCTGTTTTCTCTATCTGAGGCTGGTCTTGTTGAAATAGTGAAGAACACCAGCCAGGGTTTTGGCAGTCGTTTCTCACCACCTCTGCTCCTGCTGTTTCTGCTCTGTCTTTGCCAAGGCACCTGCCTTCAGAAGCATGTTCTAGGAATTACTCTTGGCTAGCTCTCCTGATTGGAAAACTAATCTGATAACTGAATTCCAGCTGTGTTATATACAGAGTGTCAGTGGAGTCTTCTTGGCCACTGTGAGCCTTTGCATCTGAAGATAGGAATTTCAAAGAATGATCTTTCAAGTATCAAAAGGCTCACAATAAGGATAGTTTCACCTTACAAATCATGTTTCAATATCTGAGAATGAAAAATGTCAGTATTTTTTAAAAGAAAAAACACAAATTTAGCAAGAATATATGAAATATGATTCCATACCTTTTCTTTAAATATAGCCTATTTGCTTCCCTAGAGTAGGAATTAACTAGATTCTATAAATGATACTTCCCATCATTTAATTCCCTTAGTTCCCAAGAACTCTATTTGGACAAAGAAATTTAGCACAGATTTTGTATTTCTAGTGGGAAATCTTTAAAAATGTAAGCTTTTCTAGAGATGATTGAAATATCTACTAATCACTCCTCAGTTGATAATAGTCAATACACTTTATTATAACCCAGTATTTGATTGACTCAGTGACAGAAAAATAAGACAGCCATGTTTTGAAAGGACAAAATTACAAAAGTTTAAAGAAAAAAAAACCCTAATGAAATGAGAAGGAGTATGGGATCAAGGATGAATATAATATAATGTAAATTTTCTCAAAATTTATTTTTCTGATGAATACTGCCATTTTTTGAATCAATACTGCCATTAAACTTTTCATGCAATCCCAAAAACACTTCTGGAATTCATAATGAAAGAAGAAATGTTCAAGGGTATTGGAAACAAAACAGATATTTGGGAGCCTATTTATCATATTTCAAGAAGTGTTATTAATACAAAAGACCATATCAATGCAGTCATGTCAATTAACTTTCACTCTTGAAAAACAAACAAACAAACAAACAAAAAAGATATTTTGAAGTGTCTATTTTTCTTTGAGTGAATTTCAAGATAATTGAAACATAAGCAAAAACACCTTTTGTTAACATTATAGTGATTTAAAAACATTTCAAATAGGTAAAATACCAAACACGCATGTTCATATTTATGTATTTGGTTAAGGGAATGCTCATATGCTTTCTGTATCTCCTGAGAAGTTAAGGAAATGTTGCAAATTCATTTAAGGTCTATTTAATCCAAATATATGACAAAAATAAAAGAATCATTTTAACCTTCTTTTGAATAGATTTTAAAACCAGAATCATATCTTTTATCATCTCCTTCTTACTTCCCAAGTGTAATTAAACTCAGAAGTACTGTTCTATTTCTTTTCTTGCCAATGTTGTTTGGTTAACCTAGCCATGATGTTAATATGACCTAGAAAACACTGGGGAAGGTATCTTGACCCTAACATTCTCAACTGTCTCTATTTCACAACTCTTGCTTAGACTGCACGACTCTCGACAGCCTCTAGTTCCATTCATGGTGGGGATTCTGTGTAGGATATGAAGTGGAAAGGTATCAACATATCCTTTCTGTTGTCTACTTAATACTTTGCTATGAGGATACAAAAATCCTATGCAGCCCCAAAGCTCACTCCTTTCCTTATCTTCGCTCTCTACCATCTCCATCTTTGTTTTCCCTCTACATCTCAGGCCCTAACTTAGTGTCAAATATCTTCAAATTCGCTATTCATTATGTCTAAAGAAGAATCACAAGGGTAGGCCTTTTAATTCCTTACACAGACCTATGATAAAAATAAATACTGTATGTCCTATTTCCAGTGTAGTGATCAGAATCTAAGAATGACAATCCTGAACTCTGTGATGATGCCAGTGCCTTAAAAGTATCTCTGGAAAAGGTTATAGCATTGTCCAACTATATTGTTAGCCGATGCATACCTTACTATCAGTATTCAAGGCATATACAGAATATGCAAACACTGGTCATTGAAAAAAATTACTGTACAAAATAGTAGCATAATAAACATGAATCACTTTGGTACTTTAGGGCTTGTTTTTATAGAGAGAATTTTTGATAAAAATTAAACAATAAAATGTTTTTACCCCACACTTCTGTAAACTCATAATGAATACCTTATTCATATACATTAGGAAGAAAATATCTTCATAAGCAGCCTATATCTAACTTATTAACATAGTACAACATAGTATAGCTAAAGAATAATTCAGAATAAATCATTGGAAAAATGCACATGGAAAATTTAAGGTGAATGATGGTATGATACTATTTGTGTGCTCACTGGGTTACAGAGAAGAGGCCTGCACTCTACACTCTACCTTAACCTCACTTAATGAGAGTTGATCATGATTATGTGTGTGTAGTTTGTATAAATTTTATACATACATATATATATATCATATTATAGGTAATAACAATATATGAGAAATGGACAACGAGTCCTTATTACTCTGAAAATTGTAAACAGAAGGTTTGTTAGAATTCAGCACAGCACCTGGGACTAGAGCTTTGGGAATTAGTGGCTCTTTATTCTAATTGCTCACCATTAGAACAACTGGGCTAGGCTGTTTTCACATAAATTATATCCCAAATGGTCGATGCCCTCCACTCCCAGGGTCATAGCAGAGAGACTTGCTTTGAATAAGCCCAGGAGACAGTTCTTTGTCAGGCAGCACATGTTCGATTTTGTCAATTCACATGAAAAAAATAATAAATAACATGAATTTGTACGCCCTTGTATCAGTATTCATATTTTTCATTTTGATGCATAAACTATCTACAACTGCTCCTTAAAGGGGGGGTATAATTATTAGGAGCATTTTGAGCATCGTAACCCATAATAAGACATATTCACTATGCCCAATTGTAGAGGAATCAGAGCCTTCTGGAGTTATAATGAAAGTCACTATTTTTTTAGTCTAGATCATCAGTATTATGGCTTGCTCTCAGTATGTCCTACCAAAGGATTGACTATAATCCTGCACTCAGAGCTTGGGCCCTAGAATAGAGATTGGATTATAAAAGGACTTACAATAGAATTAAATATTAGGAAAGAATTGTGAAAGGTGGTGCTAATTGGAGGAAACAGCTTTCTGGGGCTGCATCTCTGAAGGTGATTTTACCTTAGCGCTTTTCTCAATATTTTTGCTTCCTAGCCACTATGAAGTATAAGCAGCTTCTTCTACCATATGCTTAAGCTACCATGATGGTTTATCTTACCACAGGTCCAAAGCAATGGGTCCAGCTCAGATTGCCTCCAAACCTCTGAAACACGGAGGCAAAACATCCTTTCTCTCTTAAGTCATTTTATCAGGAATTCCATTACAGCAATGAAAATACACCAGCAGCATCTCCAAAATTCTAGGGTTATCTTTATTGTCACTATTTATCATCATCTTCATCATCATCATCATTAATATTGTGATGTAAAAAATGGTCCACATTCGATATAAACCATTTATTTCAAGCAAAAATTCTTAAGTCAGCAGCTGAAGAACTGGGCAACCCAGATTAAGTGTTGCTAAAGCAAATCTCTAGCATGTTGTTTTCAATTTCATTTACCTTATCAGATACAGATTTGAAATGTAGGAAATAATTATGAACGCATTAATAGTCAAGATTAGCAGAAACCCTCAGGGTCATCTAACTGTATCAACATGTGCCTTTATTTCCTGTCTTAGTCCTCCTTACTTGTTGCTCTGATAAAAATATGCCCACTGAGCAACTTGAGGGAGGAACGCTGAATTTAGGGTCACAGTTCCAGGGACCATCCGTATGTCTTTATAGGGAAGTCATGACAGCAAATGCTTAAGGCAGCTTGGAACACTGCATCTGCTGTCAAGGAGCAGAAAGAATGAATGTTTGTGCTTAGTAGTAACTCTCCCTTTTATAGTTCTGGAACCAAACTCAGGAAATGGGATCTCCCTATTTAGTGTGGAAATTCCTACACTAATTAGCCTAATCTACATTCTCTTTCCCAGGCCCAACCTGAGTGTAAACAATCCTTCAAAGCTGTTCCTGGAGGCTTATCTACTGCTGATTCAGGATCATGTGTGTGGACAATTATCACTACACCACATTGTTCTTAATTATTTTGCAATGCTTTGAGAGTAACATGGGAATGATAATGGTGGTAAATAGTTCATAGAAATAGACTGGATTCTTGTGTATATGGAAGAAGGAATTTATCTCTAACCAACTAAAGAGTATCATCTGGTATCTATTAGCAAATTCATGTCTGTATTCCTTAAAATCTCATTTCTTATAAAACTTTATAGATTTATTAAAATAATGAATGAGATAAATTGGCTAAGTAAACTGCTTGATATGTATCCATTCAGTATTTTCTTACTCATAATTAATGCTTTAATAACTTGGTAATTGTAAATAGATCAAATGTAAATGAGTTTTTGAGAAGCTCTATGTTGGTTTTAAAAGTAGCAGTCCAGTTTGCTTTCCTAGATGATTTTTGAAAACTTCAGGAGTAGTACCAATAAACATATGAAAATTCATTTAATCATCAAGGAAACTAAATAATATAAGGTACCATGCCATTTCAGTCAGAACTGTCACACTTAAAAAAAGAAACTGATGGAAAGGATGAAGGAAGGGCGAAGTGTTACAATATCATCTTGGCATGCCAGTATTTTGTAGCATACTTGTTAGAAAGTAAGGATTTTGTAGATCACTGCCACCTGTGGATGCCCATGCTGAGCAGTCTAGCAGTGTACTCTTAAGAGAGCAAACTGGACTAACATGAATCCAACAGTATTTGTGACACTTGAGATGGCTCTTTACTCTTAAATTCTGAACTCCCTTCCAATAATTTGAATAGGATTAATGTTAGTTCTAAAATTTACAATGGTAATCATTATAAATACGAAAAAGTTTAAAGTCACTTGGAGTGTATTTGGCATAATTCTAACAACTCTCTGGATGTTTTAACTTTGCATAGTGAGCTTTTGAATTTAAAGAATGCTGCTCTGCTGAGGGTTGATGCTGCAGATACTGCTGATAAAATTAACCATGGCCAGAGGTCAGTATTTCTATTTTGATTAAGCTTCAAGAATGGCATATATAGTTTGATCATGCTAGTACCTTTTTGTCCTGGGAATACTTTTATTCATGCCCATTGTGTTAAAGCTTGTCTTTAACAATATCAACATGTTGGCAGCCAAAGTACATGGCTTGAACCTGAAAATGGACCCCCAGACAGAGTTATTACATTAACAGGAAGTACATGGCTTGAACCTGAAAATGGACCCCCAGACAAAGTTACTACATTAACAGGCTGTCAAGCCATTATAGGTAAGATTCTGCACAGAGCCTTACCAACCTAAGACAGAATTAAATTGTTTTTGACAATGCATATTCCATGACAGGTAAGGAAGGCATTCTTGTCAGAACAACCTAAGACAGGCTCAGTCTTGTTTATTAAATAAAAAAAGGGAGAGCCTTTGGGGCTGCATGGCAAGAATTTGACATGAGCTAAGGACAAGGAAATGGGCTGCTTGGCAGGGATATGACTTTGGCCAAGGACAAGGAAGTAGGCTTCAGGTAGGTGTTAGATGTCCCCACAAGGCAGTTCTAGGCTAATAAGCGTGGATATCCTTTGGTAGCTGGTCTGATGCAAACCTGCAGATTTCTATACCCAAGTCACAGTACCAATGATGTGTTTATAAAAAGATAGAGAGATAAAGAGAATATGAGAGAGAGAGAGGGGGGAGGGAGAGAGGGAAGGAGGGAGAGGAAGAAGAAGAAGAAGAAGAAAAAGAAGAAAAAGAAGAAGAAGAAGAAGAAGAAGAAGAAGAAGAAGAAGAAGAAGAA
>NW_021620876.1:2862707-2872315 GCF_004785775.1 Grammomys surdaster
AAGAAGAAGAAGAAGAAGAAGAAGAAGAAGAAGAAGAAGAAGAAGAAGCCTGCCATGACCATGTGGAGAGAGAGGGAAGGGATAGTGGAGGGGGGCAAGGGGACAGAGAGAAGCTAGAGGCAAGAGATCAAGAGAGAGAGAAAGAGAGAGAGAAGAAGAGAGAGAGAGAAAGAGAGAGAGAGAGAGAGAGAGAGAGAGAGAGAGAGAGAGAGAGAGGAGGGGCAAGCAACCCCTTTTATAGTGGGCCAGGTCTACCTGGTTTTTGCCAGATAACTGTGGAGGTGGAGTTTAGACAGAATACTAACAGTAGGAATCTGACATTAGGCTAGAACAAAGAAGTAATTTGAGGCAGGAATCAAAATTGTAGGCTAGAATAAATAAGGAATTTCAGATAGGAATCTAAATTTTAGGCTAGAACAAGGAAGTAGGCTTCAGACATGAAAATTACTTTGGACTAGTACAGCGAAATTGACCCAGATATTTTGTTCATCCTGATAAGCCCTTAGAGACAGTGATCACCATTGTATTCACAGAATTTTGCTTATTGCCTTGCTTATTTTTGACTATTTGTTTTTATTGTCTTCCTTGTTCCTTGACTATTCATATCTATTCTATTGCTTGCTAATCCTTCAACCTAGAACTGACCTTAATACATGCATTTAATTAAAAAGATATAAAAGCAAAAAAAGAGGAGGGGGATGTGACGGGGGTTGTAGGTAGGGGAAATAGGGAAAGTGGATGATATCTGAAATGTAAATAAATGATATATCCAATAAAAATAAATAAAAAAGGAAAAATAAATATGCTAATTTAATACAAACAGAGATGGAAGAAGGGAGGGAGGGAGAGGGAGGGAGGGAGGGAGGGAGGGAGAGAGAGAGAGAGAGTGAGAGAGAGAGAGAGAGAGAAAGCAAACTGGAGTATCTTCTTTTTTTTCTATAATTTTTTTTTACTTTTTTTAATAATTTTTTTAAAATCAAATCATAATTTTTACTTATTCACACAGGGGTTATAAACACAAAAAGGCAGTGCGTGGGGAAGGGGGTGACACTGGAGCATGGGTGTTCAGGGAGAGTACAGATATTTTTCAGAACATGGTATCGGCTGGGTGAAGGTTCAGGGAACAGGTCACTATGACTCTGCCTATGATTCACTTGTCCTTATCTAAGTTGGTATTATCTGCCAAGGCTACCTATTTACAAGGTCTATGACTACTCAGGCTGATAAATTTCCAAAAAAGCTGCCTGTTTATAATAGCTTATAACCCTCTGTTTCAATGTATTTCCTCAGAGACCCAAGACTTGGTGTTAGTACACATGTATGACAGGCCTATTGCTGATTTTAGGCCTATGGCTGATTTTAGGCCTTTGGTGTATAAGCAGAGCTGCCCCTGACATCTCCTCCCTTCTCTAAGTATAGAAGGGCTGTGGCAATTCTAATCTTGGAAGGCGGGGATAGAGGTCTGACCTCCAGTAATTGAAGGGGACTTTGTAAAGACTCCGGTCCCCCTGTTGTTGTCCAGTGAGGCATGAGGGCCATACCCATCCCAATGTTTTTTTTCTGGAGAGGGGATACTTTTGACATCAACCCGTATGCCATCAGGCTTGTCCCTCAGGAAACCCAGAGAGATATTTTTAACTTATTTATATTCCCTTGCAGTGCTTAGCCTCGCAGCCTAAGCAAAAATTCAGATCACCAGTCAGAGGGGGTTCTGGGTGGCCCCTCTCTGCTTGGTCTAGGGGTGGGAGTTCCGTCTTTTAGTTTGGGTGTAGATGGGTTTTGGGAACACCCTGGATAGAGTAACAACCTCATCTTGAGTCTCGTGGTCCTCCATAGCTAGCTTATGATAATGTATGTGAATAGGTTTTGCTACCAAATTATTTATCTGTTCTTTCACAAAGTTAGTCAGTCTATTTAAGGCCCAGGTACCAAAAGAAATAAGCAAAAATAACCCAGTTAATGGTCCCAAGATAGGTGGAAGTAGGGTTGACAACCATGGAGAGGTTGAAAGTCAATTCTTGTACCAGCTCTCATCTTTCTCTTTCTCTCACTGTCTTTTCTCAGGGCCTTCTCTGACATTTCTCATGCTCTCTTTAACCATCCCTGTCTTGTCTATGTAAAGGCAACATTCTTCTTTAAGGGCCGTACACAGTCAAGGGCTGGACGCAGTCTTTTGTATTGTAGAAGAGTAAATCAAGTCCAATAAAGTTCTTTGAAATATTTGGAGGTTTTTTCAGACAGCAAAACGAGGGATTTCTTCAGATTAGTGATGTCAATCTCTATATGTTTGATATTCTTGTCAATGGCCTGTTGAATGTCTGAGTAGTATAAGGTCAAAGGCCAGCATCTGGATTAGAACTTCTAACACCAGACATCATGAGTGATTCATTTTTACCTGGAAAGGAAAAAAAAGAGAGTTCTCAGGGAGATTTCTCTTCCCTGCAAGTCAATTGTTATTCATCTTATTTATGATTGGGCCTGGTTTTGTGAGGGTATCTATTTATTTCATTAGTCTTTTTCATAGTCATTTAGCTGTGCCTTCTGTGGTATCAAACAGGCATATCAATCCTCGGTCAAATAAGAGAACTGGGTCTGGGCCATTCCCTTTAAGGCAAGAGGGTCCTCCCACATAGCTGTGGCATAGTTTTTACTGGTCTCGGTGATGCCAGAGGCAGTCAGCAGCAGATTTGCCATGAGCTTTCAGGTTTAGAGAGTTAAAAGTGAATAAGGCATGATGGAGAGTATTTCGGGGGACTTCTTCTGGGGGCGTACTGTTTCCCCTCTTTTGTCTTTAAAGCTAATTTTTCAGAGTTCTTGTAAAATCAGGGCAGATGCGCCAGCAGCCGCTACTTCCACACTCAGAAAGTCATGAAGACACTATTTAAAGAAATATAAATCTATATTGATAATCTCTTTTATCAAAGGACTGTTGTAAAACAGCCAACAACTAATCAGACTATATAATATGTCAATTAATTATAGCTTCTTCTACTTTTTGTGAGATTACTCCTCTTTTGTCAATTGATTGTTGAGGGAAATTAGGATTTACATCTCTCTTGAGAATATTAAACAGAGACTTAAATTCTTTTGTGGAGAGCTTAAAATAAGATCTTAGCCAATTAGCATCTCCCAGAAACTTTTGAAATAAGTAAACTATCTTTATTTTTCCAGACCCTTTAATCTGTTTTTTTAATTGAATATTTTATGTATTTACCTTTCAATGTTAACTCCCCTCTATTCTCCCCCAAACTCCCTTATCCCATACCCCCTCCTCCTATTTTTATGAGGGTGTGCTCCAAACATCCTCCCAGTCCCATCTCCCTGATCTCGAATTCCCCAACACTAGGGAATCCAAACTTTTGGGAACCATAGCCCTCTGCTTCCACTGATGTCTGACAAGGCCACCCTCAATTACCTATACAGGTGGAGATATGAGTTTCTCCCTTTGTGCTCTCAGGCTGGAGGTTTAGGCCTTGGGAGCTCTGGTTGAATTTTTTGGTACTCCTTCTGAAAAGGACCAAAGCACCCACACTTTGGTCTTCCTTCTTCTTCTTGAGTTTCATGTGGGATATGTGTTGTGTCTTAGGTATTGTAAGCTTTTGGGCTAATATCCACATATCAGTGAGTGCATACCATGTGTGTTCTTTTGAGATTGAGTCACCTCAAACAGGATGATATTTTCCAGCTCCATCCATCTCCCTAAGAATTTCATGAACTCATTGTTTTTAATAGCTGAGAGGTACTTCATTGTGTAAATGTATTACATTATCTGCATCCATTCTTCTGTTGAAGGGCATCTGGGTTCTTTCCAACTTCTGGCTATTATAAATAAGGCTGCTATGAACATAGTGGAGCATGTGTCCCTGTTGTGTGTTGAAAGATCTTTTGGGTATGTGCCCAGGAGTGGTATAGCTGGGTCCTCAGGTAACATCTCTGATAATATCATGTACCATATATTACATATCAGGTAATATGTTCAATTTTCTGAGGTACCGTCAGACTACTTTCCACAGTGGTTGTGTCAGCTTACAATCCCACAACAATGGAGGAGTGTTCCTCTTTCTCCACATCCTCACCAACATCTACTGTCACCTGTGTTTTTGATCTTAGCCATTCTGACTGGTGTGAGGTGGAATCTCAGTGTTGTTCTCATTTGCATTTCCCTGATGACTAGGGATGCTGAACATTTCTTTAGGTGCTTCTCGACCATTTGAGCTTCCTCAGTTGAGAATTCTTCGTTTAGCTCTGTGCTCCATTTTTTAATAGGGTTATTTGATTGTCTAGAGTCTAATTTCTTCAGTTCTTTGTATACCTTGGATATTAGCCCTTTACCAGATGTAGGGTTGGTGAAGATCTTTTCCCAATCTGTTTGCTGCTGCTTTGTCCTATTGACTGTGTTCTTTGCTTTACAAAGAACTGGAATATCTTCTTATGTTCTAAGCCTTCACTCTGCTCTGATACCTGTGTTCCCCGTTTGTCCCTGAGATCCACTATTGTCCCTGATCATCTTCTTTTGAAAAGCTTAGACTCATGTACATAGAGGTGGGACCTCATCACATGATCAGCAAGATATCAAACTTTCCATGAATTTGACAAAACAATTATCTCTTCATACAGGTGTCAAGGTGTTTTGCCTGTTTTTCTTGTCTTTTGGTCTTGTCTTTTGTTTTATTTTGTAAACAACATATCAAACTCTTTGCCTCTGTCACCCACATTTTTATTCCTATGAAGCAGAGGACTCAGGTGAACCAAGCATTTGAAGGAGTCTTGAGTTAAAGTTACACACAAAAATGACGGAACCAAGGAGCAAGGTAGTCACTGCTCAGGCAGAAATTATTTTTTTTGGAGGGGGGGGTTCTATGAATGTCTTCTCATTATTTAATCATTGCACTGAATTAGAATTTGATTTTACTAATAAAGCTATTTTGTCCTCCTGACTTGTGAGATCATGCCTGCTCAAGTGATCACTTCCTACTCTTGGAATTTGTATATTTCACTTCAGAATCTTGAAAGCTAATTGGTGTCTTAGTTCAGCTCACATTTGGGCAGTCATATTTGTGACTTTTTGGTATTGCTTATAATATTAATAAAAGAGAGGAAAGGGAAGGTAAAATATTATTAAAATTATAATCCTAAAACTCCCAAACTCAGAATTTTGAAAGTAAATGGGAAAAAAAAATCAAAGGTTGGAGGTATTTTTCAATAAATAAAGCAGGACATGATATGAGGGGACATGTGGTAAATTTCAGCATGAACTTCTCCTACCAGGGAGTTTGTTGGAAATGGATTGTGTGTCTCCATAGTGTCTGCAAGGGAAGGTTCCACTAAAAATCACCATTCATGTGCAAAGCCACATTCTAAAACAAACATTTATTATTAATATTCCAGTACATCCAATGTAGTAGATAAGAATTTATTGTTAGGATCTAAATTAGTACTTTTCCATGCAAGTTTTATGATTGTTCAGGAAAGGTAGCCATCTGTTCAGAACACCATGCCAGTGTTGTGTATGAGAAAGGGTGTTTATTTACATCCATGCATGTGCATTTACATTACGTATGGTGGAACTCTGTGCTACTCTAAAAGCTTGTATGGTTTTCCTCTAAGATCTAGGAAAAAGTCTGTGCTTTAAGATGATTATATTGATATACAAAGTGTTGCAAACTGATGAGTTTAAAAAGCAGAAACCTACTTCTCACAGTTCTGAGACCTGGAAAGCCCAGCATCAGTATGCTAGCAGGTTTTCTTTGCAATGATAACTCACTTCCTGGTTTATAAGTAGCTGTCTTTTATCTGTCACCTCATATGGAGGAATAAGCCATCATTCTTCTGAGGCTTTCTTTCTAATGACATTAATTCAATCTAAACAGCTAGTTTCTCTTCAGTACTAACACAACCATGTAGGCCCCTACCTTCTAAACATTACCACAGAAGTCAGGATCTCAACATATACATTTGCAGACCATAAACATTTAGTCTATAGCAAGCCTATTGCTGTACACGAAAAAGCATGCTTCAGGGTTTGCCAGGTCTTCATATTGCCTTCATTGAAAAAAGATTTAGCCTTTGGCAAAATTAACCTTCACCACTATGGAATATTTCTTGTAAAGTCTATAAATGTAGCTCTAGAATTTGGCCATCCATTTAGTCTGCAATGAAGCTATGTGAGCATAATATTCGACTTTCTGTACACACACAACATTTGACAAATGAGTTTAAGTCTTTTAGGAAATAAGAAAATGACATAGATTAAAATCGAGGTAACAAATACATTGTCAAATGACATACATGGAAATTGAACTGGGAGATCTGGAAAGTAATTTCCTAAGCATACAATTATTAGATATAGCATTTCATGCAGACATCACCTCTTATTTTTCTTGAAGATGGAAAGAAATGGATTGAAAAGAATGATTTATTATTGTCATTCTAAAGATTGTCTTTGCAAAATTAAAAGAAACAGAAAAGTCTGTCTTTTAAGTGAGATTAAGTTTGGGTCTGCCAACTCAGGAAAAATCAGAAATGGATTGATAAGAGTCTAGCAGTGCTCCTTGAAGAAGAAAAGTATCATATTTTAATAGTCTCAAAGAACTATGTCTTTCAAGAGGAGCAAAAACTGTGTCAAAGTTAAAAGGCATCCTGCCATCTTCTGTTCAATTTGCTGCAAGTACTGCCAATCAACTTAGTGGACAAATTCAGCCTGAATCTGCAAGCAAATGGAAGCTCTTCAAAAGGGAGTTTATGAAGGAGAATTCAAAGAAGGGAAAGACATTGGCTGTAGACATACTCTGTGCAAGAATTGACATTAGGCACTTTACATTCAAACAGTATTTAATAGTCAGAATGACAGTTCAGGTTTTAATTGTGAATGATTTACTTAAGGTTACATAGTCATTCATGGACTGAGAACTCAAATTTAAATTTATGTGTTTCCAATGACTATCTTATTAGTGTGTTATACATAAATAAACATAGGTAGAAAAGTGATGTATTGGCATTGTGTGTGTGTGTGTGTGTTTGTGTGTGTGTGTGTGTGTGTGAAAATTAATATGAATTCCTTTAACAGTACAGAATCATAGAGGTAACTTGGAGTCATGTTGAAGAGAAAAGCAGCAGAGAGTTTCTGTTTAAATTTTTCTGTATCTAAAATATGCTGTTTTTCTTTTCTTCTTCTCTAGAAACCTCAAAGAATTTCTAAGTCTTTGGAATCTAAGTCAGTTTTAGTTGAACACATCTCTTTTGATCTTCCCCCATATTGATACAAATTACTCATCTTGAAAGATCAATTATTATCGGTTTTGTTTGATTTTTCTGGGTCTGTGTTTTATGACAAGTTTATCTGATGTGTTAACACATCACAAGGAAAGCAATGGGATGTGGTGTCGGGCCTTCGAGGAATAGCAATAGAATTAACCAATTGTGTGAAGATTTTTTTTGGGGGGGGGTCAAGAAATCAGGAAAAGGGATGTTGCCTCTCATGCCAGTAGAAAGTACCATTTTTTTTAAAAGAAATCCCCAGAAAAAAAAAAGCATTATTAAGCAAGAGACAGTGGCTCAAACTCTGTTCTTTGTTCTTATCATTTTATGGGAAGGGGAAGCATTAAATAAAGTCTCAAAATGATAGTTAGTGCAAGCACAGTTAGGATTGCTATAAACCCTTCAATTCTTAATTTGGTTAGTCTTTACAAAGGTGACCCATGTGCCCCTTCTCAGACAAAGAACATCTTTCCTGATTATTGTTTGCAAATGTGCTGTTCCCCAAGCAAAGTTCTCTCACTCTCTCTTTTCTCCTCCATCATTCTTGGTCTTAGTCACAACAGATTTACAATTCTCAATGAAAATCTGTACTTAAACTCAAAGACAACATGCTCAATATATTATCCGCAGCATTTAAAGGGTCAGAACATTGTAAATCCTTTCTTTGATTAAGTTTAGCTTTGTTCATTCATTCTAGTAGAAAATAGCATGGTCATTTTCCATCATTGGTTTACTTCTTGTCACTCACTCATATAACCATTTATCTGAAAGACAATTACCAAACCACCAGATTTGTGTCCAGTACTGATCTAGAACTTGGTGTACAAGTAAGATGAATCTTCAAATGCTAGTCTCTCATTCTGAATAGGAAGACAAAAGGACAAGCAGATAGGATAGCTCTAGAGATCAAGAGGTAGACTTTACACTACTTTTCTAGAGAAGGTAATCAATTAAATTTTGATTTAAAGAAAAACATTCTAGATTTTAAACATGGAAATACATTCCTTTCATAAGTGTTTCTAAGAGCCTGACCACCAATCATTTTTTTTTATTCACAAAAATCTTTGTGGTTCACTGGAGTATTTTTAAAGTCTGGTAATAATGAAGTATCAGCATCAGCATCAGCTTCCTGAACAGCTTATTCTCAGCTCTGGAATAACTGGTTTCCGAAATGGTTTACTCCACATATTTTGGGAGCCAGGTACAGGAAAGTGACTTGCAAAAGGGAACTCAATAGATAGCAAACTGTATTGTTTCTGTGCTTTCTCTCTAATCTTGTAGGTTTTCTTATAATATAGATGAATTTTCCTGCAAGCATGGAGCTTGAAGTACTGCTGGTCTTATTTCACAAGGACTCCAAGATCACATAACTACAACACATGTAAGTGGGAAAGAATAAACGCAGCAAATCCATTCCCATCCATAAAGCAATGCTACAGTCAGGACATTGTCCTGTTATGAACTGAAGCTTTTCAAACATTTTAATTTTTTTATTATTTTATGTATGTGAGTAGTTTACTTGCATGTAAATAAATGTGTGATATATGTGCAATGCTCACAGAGGCTGGAAGAGGATACTGGATCTCCTGGAACAGGAGTTAGATAGTAAATCCCATGTGGTGCTGGGAATTAGTTGAACAGGGCCCAGTGAAAGAGCAGTTATTGCTCTTTCTTCTTAGTCATCTTTCCAGTCTTGGGGAAAGCTTTTTTCTCTTCAGTTTAGAAGCTTATTTCTCTCTCTTTCATTTCCACAGGCCATTCATATTCCCATGGAAGCATGAGTGCTTTGCTTGTTAAATAAAAGGAAAGGTACTACAACAATAACAGTTCCCTAAAACAAAAGATCAAGTACTGAAGCATGTAGCAGAACTGAAGCCATTAAGTCAGGTGCAATTTTATTCATGTATGTATATGTTCTGTGGAAGGGATATGCTCAACTGGATACTAGTGAAGCTTTACCTCTGTGGCAGTTTTATGAACTTTAAATGAGCTTGTTATTTAATATAATATGAAGTTAAGTGTTGGTGTGATTGGTTGTTTGGGAGATGTGGTTATTCATAGGTGGTTAAGGTGACCCTTCGCTATTCTTAGAGTGGCTGGGACTTATTCAATCAGATATAAAGCCATAAGAGTGAGGCTGAGATTGTTTTGAGTAAGATGTTCTGCCACAAAACTGTACTGACATTTTTCTTCAAGACATTTAAGATAGCCTCCCAACCTCAGATTGCGAGCTTGCCGAATTGTGTTAGCCAATTAAATGAAATAGATCTTTTTATATTGAGAGAGGGAGAGGGAGAGGGGGAGAGAGAGGGAGAGGGTGAGGAGGGGGGCTGAGAAAGTGGATACTAGTG
>NW_021620876.1:2872715-2936062 GCF_004785775.1 Grammomys surdaster
GAGAGAGAGAGAGAGAGAGAGAGAGAGAGAGAGAGAGAAGAGGGACACACAGAAAGAATGAATCTACTGGCTTATTTTCTGGGAATCTTTGACTACATCTAATAAACCTTCTTAGTACCACCTGACCATAAATCAAATTATAAATTCTTCCATGTATAATTATTAGAAAATTCAACTTGAAACTTTCTAATGCATGTATGTATATATTCTCTTATACAAGTTTGACATTTGATTGTACATTCCACTCTACATTGAAAACTTGGAAATCCTCAACTTGCATCTGCTAATTAATATTATACCTTTGAAAGTAAATAGAATCAGTATGTTTGTATCTATCACTAAATTCAATAGTTGGGTTACCTCTTCTGTTTTCTCCTCACTGTAATAGGAATGAGTAGCTTATATTTTTGGTTTATATGAATGCATAACGTAATGCTGGTAAATTTAGAGAAATGCTATGCATGGAGAGACAGAACTAGTGCTATTCTAGGTCGAATATGTATTAATTCCTTTCAAAAATATGGTACAACATGTGTGAAATTAAATAAAGTCAATTATTTTATAATTGATATAACTGGTGATTTCCCAAATAATTTAAGCTATAAATTGACAGCTTCATGCAGTTTTAGTCTTAACTATATGTTAGGCTTCATATTCTCAAGAAAGTTTCTTGGGAAAATGAGCTGCCAAACTCTGCCAATCTCTTTATCTATATTTAAAAAGCCAACCACCAGTTTAGAGTACAGACTTTCAAATCAAGCATAATTCCTCCAGAATGATACGCTACAGATTCTTTCTAAGGTAGAGAGCTATTTATAGAGTACTGAAAGTACCACTGAAAGGAGATTTAAAGCAAGGTACAGATGAATTCCAGAAGTTCAAAGAAATGAAGGCCCTATATTACTTGAATATAAAACATTCTCTAGTTCCAGAATTTTACCAATCTCCCACGCCTATCCTTTGTCCCATGTTCTTGACTGCTTCATTTATGCCTAAGGAGTAGAGTGATTAATTTTACCCCATGCAGAAGTGTGCCTGGCTACACCAGACATCTGGCATGTCAACTATCAGCACATCAGCCACATGGTAGCTGATGATAGCACATAGTATCTAGGATGCTAAACAATGGCATCCACATCAAGGGCTTATTTATGACGCAGGAACTGGTGATGAATCACACGGCTGCCTGGAAATGCACTACCTGAAGGGGATATCCCTGGGATTCTAGGAAATGGCACCAGATGTTATTAAGCAGCTTTTCTCACATATGTACCAAAGAGGGACATGTGTTCTATTTCCCAAACTGATGTATACTGAATGTTAAGCCTCAAATCAACAGGATTCAGATCTGGGTATGTATCTATTAATTAAAGGTTAATCTGTTAACTATATTAATAGCATCATCAAAATGTTATAGAAGTCATGCAGACATGAAGAATTAGAAACCTATTGCTGTTTCTGGAAATTAAATGAAGGGTCCTATGTGTGTTAGGTAAACTGCATGCCTTATCCAAATTAATTTTATTTTACATTGTATAGTGACTTTTCTTTTATTCATTAAAATAGCATAATGATTTAAATATTCTGTGGGACTGTTGCTCTTATGAGTTTCTTTAGAGAAGTTTGAGCAACAGAACAGAAGCAAATTCATAGCCAAGTTCTACCTAGCTTTTTATTATCTCTGACTACAGACTTCTTCAGATTGAAGATCAAGTTCAAAAGAGTAATTTCTATCAAGCAAATAGGACTTGGCAGTCTGGGGAGTTAATGGGGCTGTTTCATGTCAACTCAACTCTGTGATCTAATTTCAGATTGTAGGAAATATGCCAACTTCAGTGTCTAATTAGAGTTATTCATTGGAAATTATTTGTAGCCAACCTTTAATCTCTTGTAGCCAAGTGCACAGAGAGTGTTACCATCAGGAACATTGGCAGCATGAATGCTGGGCAGGGTTTCATAAGAAGATGTGAAATCCAGTTATATGTAGGTTACACAATTAGCTTGGCTGAGAAATCTCTCAGACTGTGGGATGCTAAGTTTGGCTAAATTTAGTGACAGGTCCAATTTTCCACTCAAATACTAGATCTGTGTCTATGTATATGGGAGGTGTTTTTCTCCCAACAGTCTCCACAGAGGAATAATGCTAGAGTGGATTGGTATGTTTTACTAGATTTAGTAAAATTAAGTAAAATTCCTCTTTATTTGTTGACACATTTACACTCATCTGACTTTAATCCGAATATTCTTTTCTTTGACTGTGACAAAGTACCATGGCAAACAATTTAAAGAACACAAGATTAATTGATTGATGATTGATTGATTGATTGATAGATTGATAGATTGATTTATAATTCTGGAAGGCTAAAGTCTGTAACAGTCGAAAACTCAGAGCAGCTGGCAGGGAGGCAGGTGGCAGGAGCAAGAACATGGTGGTGTACATTTTACCTACACATAGGGGAAGCATGGAGAAAGAATTGAGAGGGGGATAAGGTTACAAATCCTCAAAGTCAATCCACAGTGACATACATCCCCAGCAATACCCCATCTCTTAATGTGTCTATGACCTCTCCAGATTGTGCCACCAACTGCAGGTCAAGTGTAGAAATATCTGATTCTGAGGAAATATTTTATATTTAAGTCATGACAATCCTGTTATGACAAAAGGACATCTTATCCCACAATACAGTCTGTAAAAAAAAAGTTTTTCCCAGTTGATTCACTGCTGGGCACATAATGAGACACTAAATATTTACTCAGTAACTATGTGAAGCAGGATTTGACTGGAGAGGAGAGGATGCCCTGTGTGAAGATCTCTTGGCAATGCTACATAATTTTTTTAATCAAATAAGTTAACCTGACTGATGTCAGCACATTGATCACTCCACCCCACTCTGCTATATTCCCTTGCTCACCTTGTCTTTACATGATTTTATTTTTAAAATATTTGAAAATTTTAAAAATGAAAGAGTTTGTAGAGCTAATGAATGACTTATCTTTCTCTGTTGTCTATAAGGCAAGGGAATTTATTTTCTTTGCAATATCACTGCCCTAAGCCAAGAAATTAAAATAAAAAGCAGCTTTAAATCATGCAGAAAATCTACGACACCCAAAAGGAGCTGATTGAAAAAAATACAATAACAGAAACAAAAATACAAGAAACCACATAGTCAGCAAATTTTCTCTTTCATTCCTTACACTGCAACATTTCTCTTAATTATCATTCCTTTCACTTTCTGCCCAAAAGGAGACATTTCTTCCACTTAATATCATCTTCTCTCCACAGCAAGGGATTTCAGCATTCATTTGTCCACTGCGAATGGCAAAGAAAGTCATCTATTGCTATCCAGCGGTATTAAAATAGTAAAAGATGATCAACTTCTAATTGTATAAGAGTTTTTTGAAGATAAAAGGTTGACTCAGAAACATTGAAATAATGCTATTTATTCCATTCAATATTGATGAGTGTTGGTTAATAAAAAGTACATGGTCCACTGAAAGCAAATATGCAAAATTAATACTAAGCCTCCATTAATTATAATAATTTAATATATGTGTATATTGTGACTATTTAAAAGAGGAGAAATAAATTTGCCAGGTCATTTGGGGAAAATAGCTTTCTTATATAGCCTTTAGTATTAATAATTAAGAAAACAACCTGTCCTCTTTTTGAGCTGAGTACTACTTTTATGTTTTTACTTTTTTACTATTTTCTCAGTAAGATTAAACAGATAAGGAAAAATTCACACCACAGCAAAAGAGCAGAAATTAATAAACACTGCTCAGTGATAACTCTTAATAATCTTAATTTTCAATAAAAAGATACTGAATTGCAGTTTAGATTAGAAAACAGAATCCATCTTTCTGCTGCATTCAGAAACACACCTCACCATCAAGGTTATACATCCCCTTATGGTATGGGTGGATGTGAATGTATACTATCCATACCATACATGAAAAAAGAGACTCTAAACAAGTGGAAATATACAGCAATCAGGCATAGCTATCTTAATATCCAAAAAATAAACTTGAAACCAAAACTAACAAGAAGATTTGGAGAGGACACTACATACATACTAAAGAAAAAAATTTACCAAAGGGATATAGCAATTTTAAACACTTATGCACAAACAAAAGAACACCCAATTTTATAAAAGAAACAGTACTGCATCTGAAATTTCCATATTGATTATAATGCTGCAATAGGGGGTAACTTCAATATTCTATTCTCACCAATACACAGGTAATGCTGACAATAAGGAAACAGAAAGCTTTGAGTGGGGCTAAAGTCCACTTAAATAGCATCATAAACTAAATGGACCTAACAGACATCTATGAAATATTTCATCAAAACACTAAAGTTTACACTAATCAGTAGCTCATGGAAATTTCTCTAAAACATATTAGGACAGAAATTCAGGCTTAATGTAGATAGGAAAATTGAAAACATGCTCTAAGTTCTATCTGACTTCTATGGATTAAAGCTGATTATCAACATCAAATAGAAATAAGCAAATGTATACAAACTCATGGAAGCTTAACAACTTGGGTTTGGGTCAATATCAAGTTGAGAAAAAAATCAGTAGGAAATTTAAAACCTTTTTAGAGCAGAATAAAAATTAAAATACAACATACACAAACTTATGGGTCATAATGGAAGCAGTTGTACATAGTAAGTTGATAGAACTAAGGACCTATACTACACTTAAAATATCTGGGAAAACAAGAAGGAATAACATTTCAAAAAAAGTATATGGGAAGGAATAATCAAATTTAGGAGAAAATCATTGAAATAGAAACAAGAAAATTGCAGTGAATCAATAAAATGAAGTGCTGATTCTTTGAGAAAATAAACATGTTGACAAACCTTTAGCCAAATTAACCAAAGGAATAAAGGAGCCAAATCAATAAAATTAGAGGTAAAAATGGATAAATAACAGAAATCTCAGAGAATAATATCTATATAATTTAAAAATCTGTATTTCAGGGACTGGGGGAAGAGTGGCATTGGGATACATTAGGAGAAATTCATAATGAATCAATAAAGTTTTTTAAAATCTGTAATCCAAGAAACTAGAAAACATAAAGAAAATAGATGAATTTCTTGACATATACAACCTACCAAAGTTAAGACAAAATAAACAGTTTAAACAAGCCCATAACTCCCAGTGAAATAGAAGCAGTAATTACATTTCCCCTAAGCAAAAAAACATAGGTCTGATGGATACACATAGGATTCTAAGAGACTTTCAAAGAAGTGCTAACACCAATATCCCTCAATATTCCACAAATAGAAACTGGAATATTTCCAAATTCTTTGTACAAGTACACTATTTCCTGGTACCAAAATCACATAAAGACTCAACAATAAAGACCATAGATCTCTGTTATAAACATACATACATAAATTCTCAATAAAGCACTTGCAAACCATCAAGATGACATGCAAAAGATTTTCCACTGAAGTGGAAACTTAAAGAGTTCTTTGGGAAGTCAGTTGGATGGTGTTTTGCTGGGGCAAACACATGAAGGAACATTTAACTGAAGCAGACAGAGGTGAAAGGAGGTTCTGCTAAAAGAAGCACATGAAATGACATGAGATGAAGGATTCTTCCCTAATGACATTCATGTATTGGTTTGCCTTACATTGCATAGTTGAATTAAATTTGTTGGTACTCCATAGAGAGAAACACATTACAAAAAAAAATAAATAAATAAAAACTTCTGGTGGTATACTGCAGTTTCTTGCTGCCTCCTTGAACTCAGGATGATTGGCAGAGTGATGTCAGCTGAGACAGATGCACATGCTGAGGTAAGACACGTGAAGGACATGTGATGTTTGGAGGGTATAAACACGACTTGGAACAGTGACAGAGGTGAGCTTGGCTTGCTGGTACAGCTAGCTGTGCAAGACTTGTGTGTCTCATATCTTCACTGATCTTCACTTCACTGAGAGAGGCACAGTGAAGAGCCTTCTCCTGGTGTTCCTTCTGGTCCCTCCTGCTGACTTGTGCTGAGGCTGAGGCCTGTCTGTCTCTGCTAGTTCATGTTCCCACTATTGTTAGCCCTACTCTCTCAACTGAACTGCTGATGTAACCATGAAGTGTTTGATAGTGGATGGAGCTGTCACAGCTGATCCGTGAACTGAACTGCTGATTTCCAGACAACAGAGACAGGAGTTGCTCCAAAGAACTTTTCTAAACAGGTCCACTTCCCCATATCCTTTATTTCCCACTACCTCAGTAGGTTTGTGGGTTAAAAGGGAGGTTAAAATATTTAAGAACCATCATTAAAGATAGGTTTTTAAAAAAAATTAAAGTTGCAATCTACTATGGTCAAATTGGCTTTATTTTAATGATGCTGGAATGGGTATATATATACACCCATTTTTCACTAGTTTCTCTTTAGTACATGCAGAAAATAATTAGCTTGAGTTAATAATTTTGGCAAACACTGATTGGTTAAACAGACGCTATTATCTCCATTGGGGAAAGAGAGTGAAAAATAAAGAGTATTGAAGGATAAAGCCTGAGATTTTCTTGTTATGTATAAAAAGATTTATATATATAAATCTTTTAAATTTTTAAATTTATATCACATCAGAAGCAGAAAATGCCTTTGAAAAAAGTCTAAACTTCCTTCATGATAAAACTCTTGGGGAGACATGGTGTACATGGGGCCATACACCAGTATAACAAAGGCAATGACAGTAAGTAACTCAAAGCATTTCTACTAAAATCAAAGACATTTTCTATTTTTGTATTAGTATAAGCCATAAGAAATTACCCTTAACTGTGTTTGAATCAGAGATGAGGACGAAGAGTATACACACACACACACACACACATACATATACACACGTGTGTGTTTGTCAGTACAATATAAACAATATAATAAACAGTACAGTGCAGAACAATACAATCAAATAACTTTTTTGTAATAAAAATTACAAATGTAATGAAAATTATCTTCCCAACATACTAGCTGAGAAATTGATCTCCTAAAACATGTAGTGTATATTTCAGGTAGATAACATACAAACTGGCTCATATTTTTCACTAGTTTCTCTTTAGTACATGCAGAAAATAATTAGCTTGAGTTAATAATTTTGGCAAACACTAATTGGTTAAACAGATGCTATTATCTCCTTTGGGGAAAGAGAGTGAAAAATAAAGAGTATTGAAGGATAAAGCCCGAGATTTTCTTGTTGTCTATAAAAAGTGGTTCAAGTTTACCAATTCCAATTATCATATAATCTTTGACATAGACAAAAAAAAAGAGGTTGTTTTATTCTCTCCACAATGTAATTTCCCAGCTTGTATCATTAAGAAAGAGAACTAGACATATGAAAGTGAAATTGAAATGTAAACTTCTTTCCCGAAGTCCACCCATTTGTTTTACTCCACTCATTTCCATCAGCAGCTTCACTGGGCACCAGCAATCGCTGCTTTCCTAACTACAGTGCACTGATGCCAAGCTGTGGGATTGCGGCATTTAGATTTGCAAAGCTCAACGAT
Organism: Grammomys surdaster; assembly: GCF_004785775.1. NCBI lineage: Eukaryota > Metazoa > Chordata > Mammalia > Rodentia > Muridae > Grammomys > Grammomys surdaster. The sequence goes on from NW_021620876.1 coordinate 2,880,230, forward strand.
TGGTGTTACAAAACAGCAAAAGCCCTGGATTGAGTCATCCGACTTCTTAAGAATTCTAGGCTGGATCACATCACATATCAAATGGCATGGCCCCAAAAGGACATAGCTTACTAAGATCATTTTCTATTTTTCCTTTAGTGGAAGACTAGAGCAGCTGGTATAGTCTGAGCAATCCGCTAAACTTAGAACTGTGGTCAGCAGGCAGACACTCGCTGCTTAAAGCCTTGTCTGGGTATCTACATTCAAATTGCCTAAGTTTTATCTACGCACGAAATTGGGCAACTGTTCACACATATTAAAAGAGAGGTGGAAGAATCCTTTGTGATTTTTCTACTTCAAGTCTACACATCCTGTGAAGAAATCCCCACTAAAACAGACCTGACGGATGGTGTCTGTCAGTTTCTGTGAGAGGGGAGAGAACACTCACTACTCTCTGAGTAGGTATTTTCTCTTGTTGGCATTAGAAAAGCATAACCTGTTAAGGAGTTGGCAGCTGCCTCATGTTGGTTTTTATACCATGTTAACAGTGATCTATGAAGGAGAAAATGTTGACTCCCAAATCTACTGATAGAGTTTCAAATACCTGAATACAACACTAAGTGTAAATTTTAATTGCTGAAAGAAATTAACTGGGGAGATTTGAGATTGAGAAACAAAGAGCAAACACTGGTGTGACCATGCCCACATCAATGTAGACAGAATCTAGAGCTGCTTTTCTCCTCTCCTGTGAGCACTGTGGTACCTGGCATAATTATCATTGGCTCTCAGTAATCATCTAGAAAGAAAACATTCTCATGAACATGACTGAATGCATCTCTGGTAAAGCTCAGTCACTGCGATGTATTACATTTTTTATCTGATTTTAAGGTACCTATATATTGTTGTTTTGGTTTGATTTTTAGCGCTGAGGATCAAACCAATGACCTTGAACATTCTAGCAAAGTGTTTTATCATTGAACTACATCCCCAACACCAACAGGTTTTAGATTTACAGAAAAAAATATGGATGGTCATATATTTCGCGAACTCCCTGACTTACTACATATTCAGATCCCTTTATTTTTCACATTTTATATTAGCATAGTACAATTGAAAAAATGATGAGCCATTATTTTACTGCGTTGCTATTATTTGAAGTCTTTATCTGGTTTACTATGTATCCATGGTTATTGCTTTGCTGTGCTCAAATCCTATCCAGGACTCATTTCATTTAATTATCATGACTCTGTAGGTTCCTTTTGGCTGAGAAGGTTTTGGTTTTCATGAATTTTGACTTCCTTGACAGTTTTCAGGAACACCTGTCAAGTGTTTTGTAGAATGTTGCTCTCTGGGGGATTTATCTGATGTTTTCTTCATCCTAAGACCTGAGTTATTATTTCTTATGAGATGGGTCACAGAGACAGGGTATTATTTTTACCACATATACTATCACTATGACATTGACTTTTACCAACAGTGTCAGGCTCTTCCACTACAGTTACCCATTTTTCTTCTTTGTCTTGCAGTACTTGTCCAGCTCTCACTGAGTATGGAGTAATGATCTCCTTCCATTAGGATGGGATTTCAACACTGTCTGCTTGGAATTTTCCTACATAATAAGTATCCTTTTCACCATTTATTAACTTAACCCACGACACACTTATTTCAACATGGGACATGAACATTTATTTGATATGCTTAGTTACAATATTAGTTTATTGATTTTGTTACTCTGGTCACTGGAAAACCTGTCATCGTTACGTGTCTCTTTGTCAGACTTGCATCGATGAAGGTTTTATGAAGGGGTTTGTGTTCCTAATCTTTGTTTCTATTATATTGTGTTCTTGCTTGATACCTTCCTATTGGATTCAATTTCACAACACTCAACAGCTAGCTTGCATATTTCCACTCCAAGTTCTAGAATCTGACCCTGCAGGAATTTCTCTAAAAAACTTTCCTTAATTTATTTAATTTGTTATTGGATAGTGACATTAGAAGTCAAAGGCAAAGTGAAAGACATGCTTGTTCTTGCAGAGGTCTTCTTGTTTTAGCACCCTTCAGCTAGAAGAACAAAAACTCTGTCCTATTCTGTGTTTATACAATCTTAGTGAATTTTTCTTTTCTTTCTTTTCTTTCTTAAAGCTAAACAATAGTTCATACTGTACTGAGCTAATAAAGAAGTGTATGGATTCCTTTAATCTATTCCCGCATCGCAACTTCAACAGTGAGAAGCATGGCTCTCCACAGTTATTCATCAGAAGTTTAGTTTCACTGTGGTTATAAGACAGTGCCTGACCTGTCAACTAGTGCAAAACAGCTTCAAGAATGTATGTTTCTTTTGCTTTTTATATTCAGATATACTTTCCTTTAATAAGCAGGACTTTTAAAAGATGGTTTGTCTTTCCACTGCTCTTATTTGGCCTCCAGTAAAGTCTAATTGCATGGTTCCAGAATTTACAGAAGACTTTGTATCAACTTGTCTGTTTGTGGATTTGATATTGTTTTTAATTATCTTTAATCTTTAATCTTTTTAAACAGTCCAGTCATTAAGCCCCCTCCCAGTCCACCCTCCAAAGTTCCTCATCCTATTTCTCTTACCCTGTCTCCAAGAAGATGTCCCTATCCTCCCACCCCTGTACCCTGCCAGGCCTCCCCACTCCCAAACTTGTATATTTTTGGACTTGACATGTTTTACAGAGAAAATGTCATAATATTAATATTATAATAGCAATATATTAATATACTTATCAATATAATATTCATAAATATACTTTAATGAATTCAGTAGCAGTAAGGCATACATTTGACAGGACTAATGATGTCACCAACAGATGTCAACAACAGGGGAGTGGAAAGCTGAAGATCAGGAATAAGGCATACCATAGAAATCCATGGTTCTCTAACTATGGGCCATGAACTTTTCAGAGGTCAAACAACCATTTTATTTGGGGTCATGCAGTACCATCAGAAAACACAGATGTTTACATTACAATTAATACTATCAAAATTATAGTTATGAAGTTGCAACAAAATAATTTTATGGCTGGGATCAACACAAAAACATTGCCACATTAAGAAGGTTGAGATGCATCATCAGGCACACCAACAAAACTCACTGAGATTCTCTGCAAAGAAAGTTTCCATTGCTCCAGAGGCTTGATCTGCAGAAATAAGAATCAAGTGTCCTTGTTAGCCAATGGAAACTACCGGTCAGACAAGTAGAAGACATCTAGAGTTTAGAAATGACTTGTGGATAGGGCCGGTAGGCTTAGACTTTTTAAAATACAGGTTCTCAAATGCTTTGAGCCTCCTTCTAGCCCACCATCCAAAGGTAGGAGAGAAAAGATGGTAAATAAGACCAGAAGATGTGGATCTGTTTAGTAGTTCTTTGGGATGATTCATCCAGGCCTCCCTGAATTGGCTGGAGTCACTGGGAGCTGGGTTGCCTAGAGAAGTTCTCCGCTGTGTCTCTCTCAATGAATTGAAGATCAAAGAAGATTCCAGATCAATGAGGCATTGCACCCTATCACCGTCCATTGAGTCCTATTTATACTCTCTCCAAACATTACATGTCCTCCCACTGGTCTTGCCTCAGCAGAATGCCATGTTAGTCTGCCTTTGTAAGCTATCACATGAGTCTGCATCACTTGACATAACCAGAAAATTACACTTCTGAGGCCTTCTATCTTTCTAGATTGGGTATGCATCTTTAAGCCTACTGGAGGTACTTTAATATTTTTTCAACAGCAACAACTTAAAAAAAAGGACAGATTATGGTGGAGGAAGGATGTGACCTCTGAACATCCTTTTTAGTAACACTAGTTAATGTTAGTGTCTGTGCTTGTGTGTGATATGTGTGTGTGCATGTATGTATGTATGTATGTGTGTGTGTGCTTGTTTATGCATGTGTGTGTTTTCTTAGATAAACCATTGAATCTATTACTCCATTTACATATTAAGTCAGATTCAATGTCATTCAATGTTTGAGTATTTTTTCAGTACGTAAGGTCTCTGTATTAATGGCAGCTTTTGATTTTGTGTCTTTTTTCTTAATTAAAGAAGGAAGTAAGATTATTCTATCTTCAAATAAAGTTTCATAAAATTAAATTGAATTCAACATAAGAAAAGCTGAGTTTTCATTAAATGCCAGCCCCTAGAACAAGGTTTCTTTGGACAGACAAGTAACTGCTTTCACTGAGCTTATGGTTAAATAATAAATTTATATGATTAACCAGATCCTCATTATAAAAATGTGACTGGAACTCTGACTGATATTAAATAACAAGAAAAAATAACAGAAAAAATACTTGTTTTCTTTTAATTAAATGACAAATGCTTGTTTTCAGGAAATACCTGAAACTACCTTTGAATAGTTAAAGGATTGTCCCTGTGTGTGTTTAGCTGAGAGAAGGGAGGTATAGCAATAAGTTAAAGCTTCATTCTACTAGAAAGAGATACTTTTTGGTGGATAATTTTAGGCCCACAAGGGCAGGAGCCTTCTGAAGCTCTTGACCTTGATCTTTCTGTAGTAGACAGTCACCTTGGTTGCGTTCTTGACTATGTAGTTGGATCTATCAAGACTCTCCAAGTGTTCTCTCTAGGCTGTCTTTTCAACTTCAGAAATATATTGAGTATTATTAGTATAAGAGAGTCTTTCAATCAACTTGGGACTTTATTCTCATGCCCATCAAGAAGGACACCCTGTTCTAAGTGATAACAAATTCTTAATTTACTGAAATCTCTGCTTCAATCAGATCGACTGCTGCAGTCTACTGCCTGAGCTGATAGCTCTTATCTGCAGTAACTCAGGAGTAAAGGTGGTGAGGCTGAATTGCTGCTAGTCTCCTTCCAGTCAAGGTCTTCTAGTTAAAAGACATGGAAGGGTCATTTCTCACCCAGAATATCTGGGTTAGGCATAGGGGTTTTAAGACAAGGCATTAAAGTAGGAGAGAGAGAGAGAGAGAGAGAGAGAGAGAGAGAGAGAGAGAGAGAGAGAGAGAGAGAGAGAGAGAGAGAATACTTTGAGAGAATACTTGAGGGTATTTACAAGCCATTTCAGTATTAAATTCTATTACTCATGTAATAGCCAAAAGTGATTGTAGTGTTAGTATCGGAAAAACCGGACATAGTCACTGCTGTCTTTTCTTCTAAACAGTTGTTGTTACTTTAATGGGTGTAGTTTGTCTTATGTTTATGCTTGTAATATCATTCACAAATATGAATTCACTTTGTTACTTGTGAACCAAGAGTTATGTTCTTTCCCCTGCTGATGAAATAGTTTAAGCTACTCATGCTGTTGATATTTAGAGCTGTGGCCTGACATGTGCTTTCTAAAATCTTCTGTCACCATCTATGAGTACTTTCTCCTCAAATAGTATGAGCCTGTCCTTTGAATTTCTTAGCCAACACTTAAGGTCTGGTAAATGCTCTGCTCCTAAACACAGATGACCCCAATTCAAGTGTCAGTATGTGACTGTTGAGTGTACAGAGCCCTACACTAAGAGGTTCCAGGATCTAACTGTACCGTATCCTGAGTGTTTCATCATTCTTTTCTAAGCAATACTTCTCTTTTCCATTAGTTGAATAGCCAGGTACATTATGAACAATGTCAACCACCACCAGGCTTTATACTCTAGCTTCAGACATGAGGAGTGAGAAATAAAAGCCTGAAAACCCAAGGAATTAAGAATAATGGGTCAGCACTCAGGAGAATCTCAATCTCTCTCTCTCTCTCTCTCTCTCTCTCTCTCTCTCTCTCTCTCTCTCTCTCTCTCTCTCTGCCCCTGTTTCTTTTTCTCTATCTCTCTGTCTCATTCTCTTCTTCCTTTCTTTCACTTTCCTTTCTTCATTTTCTTTCCCTCCTTCCCTCCCTCACTCCTTCCTTCTTTTATTTACTCATTCAGTAATTTCTCCATCAACTTGTATTTCCATATTGTCTCTGAACTCTGTCAATAGTAACAATAGGAGCAAGGATTATGGCCCCCAATGGGGATAGAAACTCTGCAGGAAGACGAACAGAGTTAATAACCTGGACCCTGGGCCCTCTTAGTGTCTCAACCACAAACCAAAGAATGCACATGGGCTGATCCTGCTCATATGTAGCAGATGTTCAACTTGACCTTCACGTGGATCCCAAACAACTGGGTTGAGGGTCTATCCCAAAAGCTATTGCCTGAACATGTGATATGTTCTACTAGTTGGTCTGCCTTATCTGGCCACATTGGGAAAGGAAGTACCTAGCCTTTCAGAGATTTGAAGTGCCAGGGTTGGGGTGAGGGGGTGGGTTAGCCAGGATGTCATCCACCCACTCAGTGGAGAAAGAGGGGAGGGGAAGTATTGTGGGATGGGGTGACCAGGATGGAGGCAGGGAGTAGGATGCAAAGTGAATGAGTAAAAAAAAAAATTAAATAAAAAATATGTCTTCTAGATTTTTTTGATTGCCTCTATCATGTTGTGCCATTCTCCAAATACCTATCCAACTTGACATTGAAATGAACCTTCAGTCTTAAGTCTGGCATCTTGAAACACAAGGAGTAAGACAGCATATGTAGAAGGTAGACCTATGAAGAATCTTCTTCATTAGATCCTGTCCATCAGGCAAGAGGCCTGTGCTGAGAGCTAAAGCTGGCTATTTGTGGCTGCACATGGGTGGTACAATGGTAGGAGGAAAGGGGGAACATGACCTTGGTCCCTGGACTAAAGAAATTTATAAGAGAAAGAATTAGAAATGTTTTGTCCTAATTCAAGGATAGATAACATTTAGTATAAAAGTAGGTTGGAGTCTTAAGGGAGGTAGACAGTATCAGTGAAAGGCACCACTTAATTTCTTGGAGAGCCTATTTCTGGTATTGCAGTGAATCCTTTGAAGAGCAAACACTTGCCGTGTACAATGCATATGAGCGAGGAGTAGCATTTGTTTCACTGATAAATTTAGCATCATGCTTTACAAGGTAGCCTAATACCCTTTATTTCATTTCTTTATTTCTTTCAACAAGTGAGTTTTGAATGACTGATAGATATTTGAAATTTAGTTAAGTAGCAGGATACAGAAAAAAAAATGCTATAAATCAACAAGCTCAACACTATCATCTAACCCAGTGATTTAGAAAACTCTACACACACTTTATTATAACTAATGACTGGAAATAAGAGCATTTATAGGAAAAGTCAGGCAGTAAGTGGCTCTCATCCCTAGAGATATGGCTACCCAGTAGAGATGTGCACCACAGCACTGCTAATGTAGCAATTAATCTAGTAACTTCTGTTTTCTCCCAAGTGAGCCAAGCAGGAGAGGATTATCACAGAATTAGGCTAATTTCCTTTCATTTAAATGTAATTGAGGACAAGAGAAAACAAAACAGATTCTTATGGACATTCAATCTGTTCATGTGTCTTGTGTTGAAAAGGCAACACAATAGTCCAATACTTTGTATATTATATTTTTAATATTGATATTATGTTTGATATTAAGTTTGAAAATATATTCTTGTAACCTGATCTTCTTTTAAAAATTGGCAACTGACGCACAGAAATAGTTCAGTTAAAATAGTTTTAATTTTGATTTTTTAGTTTTCAAATTTAAAGCTATAATTTTATGTTTTAGAATTTTTATTGAGTTTTCTCTTTGATAATCTTCTGCATATATAAAATCTATATCATTTCCTTTGCATGATATCACAATTTAAGATGCCATTAGCTCCTGCTAGGTAAGTGGTGGTATTAAGCACTTGTTTCCTGGAGAGATTAAAGTATTATTTGTGATGTCCTAACTTATATAATTTTCCTCAGAAAGAATAATATTTTATACCTTTTTATGTTTCAGTAGGTTGTTTTTATTATCAAAAGAAAGCTTATATGTTGAGAAAAAAAAGAAAACACAGATAGCTTTTCCTGGCTATGAGCCCTTGTCAACTTTGCAGAGAGTCAGTGGATGAGGGCTACAGATATGTAAGAAGATCCAAGGACACCTATGATACTTATGTTCAAAGGAAAAGCTTGCTAAAGGCATGTGAGTCAGAAAATATCTCCAATAACCATCTCCCTCCATTAGCTACACCCTTGTCTTACCCACAGTAAAATATTATATATGTTTCAAAAGATAAACACACTATTTTGGATATTCTATGTAAAAATGTAGTTAAATTTAAACTGAATTAACTTTCATGAGATACGTTATATTCCAAAATTTAATACTTGATTATTAGAGATGTATTAAAGATGTTATTATTAGCTTTTTGATATTTCCTAACCAGTTGATGACTCAAGGCTATTAGGACTGTTACTAAATGTACCAAATACCTGGGTACTTTTCCTTCCACTGAATCATTATACCATACTTCATTTGGTTTTGGTTTGGTTAGTTTCCCCCACTTTTCATTGCCCTTCATTTTCACTGAACTACATGCTTTTGATGTCAAGACTGACAGTGACTGTGATGGTGCACACATATAATTTCACCAAGGAAATCTCAAGTTCAAAATCAACCTGACCTATGTGTTGAGAATCTGGGCCAAAACAAAACAAAGGAAACAGAAAAAAGAACAACAAAAACCACTCAGGTATAGTTGTTCACACCTGTAATCAGAGCATTGGGAAAGCTGAAAAAGGGAGCTTGCCATGGATTTGAGGACAGTCTGGAATACAGAATGAGATTCTGTCTCAAACTAATAAAACAGAGTAAAGCAAAACAAAAACAAATACACAGATTAGAATTGGCTAGGTGTGCTTTGAAGGGCAGTGGCTCTTCCGCTGAGGAACTGGCTATCAGAAAAGACCTATGATTTGCCCACAGTGATTTGTACTAAATGTTGAACTAGACTTGCTTCTCTGTTGCTCATGACTGAACACAGGTATTGGTATGCTAGATGAATAATATGTTCTTGTCAAGCATGTCCAGGACAAATATAAAAAGATGTAGCTGCTATTGTGAGGGTGCAAAATGTCTTGTGTTATTTATGAACCAAAAGCACATGCTTACAATTAATTATAACATCCCCAAAAAAGATGAGATTATTTTTACTTGAGAGAGAAGGAAATTGATTGTCATTAAGGGACAAAGCTGAGATGTCAAATGTGGTCTCTCTGAAATCAGCATCATTAGTTTGCTGGCCCTCAATCCTATTTAAACTCATTTTATCTGTTCTGTCTGTAAACCAAGATGACCTGTGAAGACATGATTATGTCTGTCACATTATACTCTCCGTATTTTCTAGTTCTTGATTGTATTTCAAATAGTATGAATTTACATGTACACACAACACATGCTTCAATTACTGCTCAAATTATGAAACATACAGATAAATTCATTTGCATGTATTTTTTAATGTTTGAAAGCTATTTGGAAGTACAAAAATGGTTGCTTAAGAAAACTGAATTATGCAAAAATCTCTATATTCAAATAAAACTATTCTATTGGTTTACTATTTCATTTAGTGTGTGTTTTTGTTTGTTTGCCTGTTTCTGAAATTTCACTTTCATTTTCGGAATCTTAATTTTACACACACACACACACAAATACAGCAGGTGCCATATAAATGTTCATATAAATTGTTTTAAAATAATGCCTTTTATTCTAAATTTAGAAATATTATATTTTATTTATAAATAAAAAAAATTGGTGATACAAGTTGATGTGCTCTTAAAACTCAGAGCTAGCCACTTGGCATACTACATTTTTTTTTAATGAGCAAAGCCTTTTCTTGAAGCCTGAAGTTGTCTGGCTCTACACTGTTTGACCATTGTCTTTAAGGAGCAGGATGGGCACTAAGGAGGATCCTGTCTTCTCACTACTTAAAAACAGTGACTATTGGCTAAGGAGAAAGAAGCCCTTTGTACTTGCTGTTGAGCCACTTCAGTGACAATGACAACAGCAGATGCCCTTTCTTCATGTGAGCTCAGGATGGGCAGACAGAGTTGAAGGATTGAGAGAGGACAGGCTAAATGAGATGAATCCTACTGGAAACTAATGCAATTGTTGCAACCATGTTATCTTTTGATTAGCCTCTGGGAAATATTGCCTCTATTCTCACCTAACAAGGCTTACTTTCCTTCTGGACCTGTTTTCAGAATATTAGCAGACAAGCTACATCCTTCACCATATCTGAGTTTTCTTGGAGAGAAAATAATACACGGTGGAAGTATAACAAGCAGGCAACATGGTGTTTGCTTTAATTTACTGAATATGTACAAGTGGAAGGAAAAAAATCCGAGAACAATGTTATGTTCATAAATAATACCTTTAGAAGAAAAGTCTTACAATGTCAGCATTAAGGGGGTGGGGACAGGGGAATTATCTCTAGCTAGAATTTGGGTCTTTAACCAAAATGACACCTTATTCTCTCCACATTCCTTATTATACATCTTCTTTTAAATTTATCTCCACCCCAAGATTTTGTTCTTACAAAGAATATGAAACATGCATTAAGTTCTACAGTACAATGAAAATCCAATACCCAATAGTGCACATCCTGGATAGATGGCTCTTTAGGGAAGTTTCTACCCATGTATGACCCACAAATTCATTTTTCTGGACACTTTGCTTGCATGAATTGTCAGGTGGTGAGCTCAGGAAGCCCCAAATTGAAGAAATTCACTGACAGACAATTTCCTGGCCACACACATATATCTTCTCTCAGCCTACAAGCCCCCAAACAGTCAAATAGTCCCATTTAGGTTTAAAGAGGCTGTAAAATACAGAAGTACACATAGAGATTTGTTAAGGGCAAAAATACATGCCACAGACAGCCAGTTTTAGAATAATCCAACAAGGAGTAACAATATTTATGACAAGAGACACAGAAAAAGAATATTTCACATCTAAAAGCCATTTATATTTTTTAATATGGGGGAAATGTTTTTCAAAAACAAAGCATCAAAGACATGGTTTTGTACCTATCAATGTTCATATATGTATTTAATTCAGGACACTGCCAATAAATTGTTAATTTCTCACAGAAAAAATAATACTTAGCAAAATATGATCCGTTCCTTTCACTGTCATTTGAAAGATGTAGCAGGATTTTTTTTAAAAAAAATCCATTTTACTCTTCTTACCCAGTTCTTTGAGTTTTTATTTAATTTATCACATACACAAGGCACACTTTCAATATTTCTGTCCTCAAACCATATCCTTCTTGCTAAATTGAAGTTCAGAGCCCATTTCAGAGAAGCCTCTCAAGGGAAATTTTCCTCAATTAACTACAAGTTATTCTTTGATCCACCCAATCCCTTCCTTATCACTCTCTGTCAGGATATTTCTTTGTGTATATTCATATTCAGTGAACACTGACCTATATCATCTTTTCTGACAGATTATAAAATTCTCAGAATATGAGTTGAATTTAATCTCAACTATACACTTTAGGCTTTTCCTATGGTGCTAAGCACTGGTGAATGCAAATGTCATTGACCTTAATACAAAGACTTGAAATTCCTTAGGTATGTTTGGAATCTCATGATGACTGCACTAAATTCCTTGATTAATTTCTTCCTGTTCATCAAAGAAGTACATTTGAATGGATGAAAAATAAATCATTTAGCAGAGTAGGTTTTATAGCTATTTTCAGCTTTGTAATAATGAAGGACAAATTGGAAGAAATGCTGATACTCAGAGACATTAATGTATTCAAAGGATTCCAGAATGCATTGTGAATGATTCTAAAGTACAAAAGTAATTAACATTAAACAGCAAATAATAGAAATTTTATTATCTCCAAAAAACAGTGCATGCAAAATGCAGTAGTGAGTTTGAGAAAGGTTGTTGCCAAGAGAGACACACTATGTTTGTTATTCAGCTATAGGAGTTTGCTAAAAATTCTAAAGCTCTCATGGTCAGATTTAACCTACCTCTGGATAGTTGTGAATATGCTCTATCAAGTTATAATACAGAAGTATTTATTCCTAATGACTTAGTCCTACTGGAGTATTTTTTTGCTTTGTATACTTTTGTCTCATTTTATTAAGGTCATGTATCAAACATTCTTCCTTCAAGAACAGGAGAGAAAATGGCTGTCATTTCCACATATATTTAGCCAGTAGTTCTTCACTTCAAACATTTCTTTCTCCCTGTGTTTACATATGTAGTGCTAGTTATGCTCCTGAGAAATGCAATTTTTATTTGAGGGTGGAATCTTGTTTGGAGTACCTCTGGATTTTTCACTGTAAAGTTGGAGGTCTGAATGTATGTTCTCAGTACCAAAAAGTAGCTACGATTCTTTTACCTTACGACCATCAGAACTGTATGAACTTCTACCAGAAATCAATACTGTCTAATTCAGTTTTTGCACCTTAGGTTTTGTGACAGAGATGTGTACATATGTTTTAGTATAATAAACATTCACCAGATAAACTGACTATACAAATGTGTGCATAGATGTATGTATGTGTGTATGTATGTATGTATGTATGTATGTATGTATGTATTATGCATGTATTTTGTATCTGTTAGTAATTTGGAATGGAAGATTTAGTACTGATATAGAAAACATGATACATAAGCACATACTAACACAGTGTTAAGATACCTCTCTATAAATGTTAATTTTTTTTATTGACACCATTTACTACACAAAATTGTACATGGTTGTTTCTTTTCATTTTTTTCAAAAAGCATTGTTATTTTGTGCATTCATAAATACTCATTTGATCCTAATTTCATCATCAAAATGTATTTCAGAATGCATAATTCATACTTACTCTCTGAGGGTTTACAACTGCACATTGTTATCATGGATAATTTTCTAAAAGGTTTGATGTTTGGTAGGTAAAAGGAATAGTCCCCTTAATATAAGTTGGCAAAAACAAACATTATATTATGAAACCACAGCATTTTGGATGAGCACTGCAGTTATGAGTTATGGATGAGTGAACAGTGACTTTCAAGTGCACTGTAACAATTTTTTGAGGAAATTTTCTTTAGGCAACCTATTGCGTGTAAGAAACATAGCAGAAATCACTTATTTCAATACTGAACTTATCATGCACAGTGGGCGTGCCATTGACTGACTGGATCCTCTCCTGGTAGATTGATGGTTGCTGAGGAGAGAGGAGAGCAAGAGAGGTTGGGCTATGGGTACTATAAAGAGAGCATGGCAGCACATGAATAAATGGTAATCACAGGTCAGAAGAGGCCATTATCTCTCCTGAAACAGAAGTTGAAGATGATTAAGAGCCAACATGTGGGTGCCGGCAGCAAAATCTGGATCTTTTACAAGACTAGCAAACTGCTGAGTTGTATCTCTAAACTTTCATATTACTTTCTTATATATTCAAAGCACTTTATTTTCTTAAGAGTTTTCTAAATTTATTTTGAGCTGGAAGTGTAGCTCAGTAGATAGAATGCTTAGCTATAGTGCACAAAGCCCTGAGTTCAATCCTTAGAACATAAACTAGATCCACAGTCCTATATTCCCAGCACATGGGAGATGCAGTAGCCTCAGGAGTTCAAGATCTTTTTCTAAAGGGTAATATCTGAGCCTAGCCTACACTTCTTGAGAGACTGCCATCTTTAAAAAAAAAGAAAGAAAATAAAGAAAAGAAAAAAAAAGATAAGCTCAATCTAAGTAAACAGACAAATGTATTTACTCATTTGAGTATATTATCATGATTTTAAGTTTGCGACGGAGTTTGTGTCATGGTTTTTCATATTACACACCATCCCATTTTTTGTAGCTTATTACATAAAACTGTTATATTTATTATCAATCACATATAGAAAGGTCAATTTGGGAGTCTGGAGGCAAAGAAAGTATAGATAGGAAATCCGTGGAAATACAGATTTCATTTGCCGAAGACTGACAGGATTGGGGGAGTGTTCTCTGGAAGGAAAAGGAAATGATGTCCACAGTTCTGGTTGGCCTGTGTTGCTAGGAGTAGGAGCCTCTACAGAGTGAGTGTCCCAGTGATGTCAGGCAGTTTGCTGCATTTCACATTGAGGAAATAATTATAGCAATGGCTCCAAATCCAGGGGATTTGCTAGTTGTTACCATTTAAGAAAGTTGGGAAATAAAATTACAAAACTACAGAACAATCAGAATATTAAGATTCTAATAATAATAACTTCTTTTATCTTTAGAGGATAAAACTACCATGACCAAGGCAATTTACAGAAGAAAGAGTTTCATTTTGTTTATAATTCCAGAAGGATATAGACCACTAATAGTGCAAAAGGCATGGCCCACCCTCAGTGAAATGCTTCCTCCAACAAGGCTCTGCTTCCAAAGGTTCCTCTATATTCTCAGACAGTGCCAACAACTGGTGGACAGTATTCAAATACCTGAGCTCATGGGGACACTCCAAGCACCAGAGAGATTTTTACATTTTTTTCTGTTAGTCATTTTTATTATTCGCTAGTCTGCTTTTCTGTGATGATTAATGTTGTTACAACTAATATCTCTGTCATATAGTCAGTTAGAAACCTTATGATTCATGCTATAAGCCAGTCTTAAATAAGAGTCAGCTTAAGATGTAGAAAGATCAGAAGAATTAAATAAATACTGAGTTTTAAGTGACTGCCTAATAATATCATGGGCTCAAGTCATCCCCTCCCCCAAAATGAAAGAAGGTAAGAAAACAAATTTTAAAAGAGCATGACATTCAAAGAAACAAAATCTCAGGTTTATTTGTGTATTCTTGTCCTAAACATTTTAGCAATAGGTCATACGTGGAGAAGTAAGTTATATTCTCTATTCTAAAATTACTATAGTATCAAAGAAAGTAACAGTTAACTAAGATTACTTAGGGTCCAAGACAGAAACCAAAGTATTCCCAAATTTTTGTGAGAATTTTCACGTTCTTCTTCTTATTTGAGCTTCAGAAACCTGTCCTTTTGGGTATCTAACTGTCTATTCTTTTTTATGATTATGACTTACACACTCTAGTTTGATGTTCATGGTCCTTGTCCTCATTATGTTTCTCAGGGATCTGTGGATAGGCTCAGATGGACAACTGGGAGGAGTTGTAGCTTTTGTTTAATCTGCATAAGTTTTCAGTCTCTACCCAAGAAATAAAACATAGATTGGGAAACAAGACTTAAAAAAGTATTGCATATTTTAAAAGCACACCCATATCAATGATTGACTTGTTGGAAACAGTATGTTCAAATCTTCTGTAGGCAAGAGTCTCCATTTCATTGGCTAATGTTAAACTATGCCTCTATCAACAAAACCAACCTTGCAGTCACGTTTTTAAAACTTATCCTTTTCCCCTATTAGTCTTGTCCTATTAGTTTGATTGAGCCCAACAGGGTGAATAAGTATCATGATTTTAAATAATAATTAACTCATGTAATTATTATTATATATAATCAATAGCAGAAAAGCTTCAACTTGCTTTTAACAAATGAAAGATCCAATTTCACCATATGAGATTAAGCTCTTTGGGAAGGGGTGCGTCTTCTATATTTTAAATCTTTGATAATGTTCACTGGAGCAGTTATTGAGAATATTTTTTAAATCATTTATTTTTTTTCAAATTGTAATTCATTCACACAGGGGTTATAAACACAGAAAGGCAGGACGTGGGGAAGGAGATGTCACTGGCGTGCGGGTGCTCAGGGGGAATACAGGTATCTTTCAGAAAAGGGTATTGACTGGGTGAAGGTTCAGGGGACAGATCATTATGACTTTGCCTATGATTCACTTGTCCTTATCTAAGTTGGTATTGTCTGCCAAGGCTACCTATTTACAATGTCTATGACTACTCAGGCTTGCAAATTTCCACAAAAGCTGCCTGTTTACAATAGCTTATAGTCATGAGAATATTTTGTTAAACACTAGATATTTTTAATTTGAGGAGTTCTTATGATTACTCCATTGCTGTTTCTGTTAATCATTCTATTCAAAACTTGAAACTCTGAATGCTAGGTAACTCACTAAGGGACAAGCATGAAAGTTTCAACAAAACTCATCGACAACAAGGAGAACATTGACTTGAACTGGTTAGGGAAGACAGAAACCAGTGAACAGATCTCTTTCAGAATTACCAAGATTGTCTTAATCTTTCCTGAATGCATTTTATAAATTATATATAAGGTTGTTGGTCATAACATATAACCATAAATAACCAGAAATAACCATAGAATTACATAAAGAATTTGTGACTTGATTTTATTTTATAAAATAAGTAAAAGGCATAAATATAAATTGAAAATCCAATTACTGCCTTATCGGTGTGATACACATAAATAAACAGAGGTAGGAACGTGACGAATGGGCAGACTTAAGCTGTAAGACTGTGGTATGATTTTGTTAATAGTTGCTTGTATTTTTTTTCTGTAAGAAATGTGTAATGATTGTTTATTTTTAAAAATCCAAACAACATGACTAATATCTAAAGTGGTCTGGAATCACAATGATTTGAAATAACACCAACATACTTTGCCTTTAACCCACATTTGAAATAATGTATGAATTGGAAAATATGAGCAAAATAGACTTAAGATAAAAGACTTTTATCCTAATTATATATTTTTCTTTTCCTTTGATGTTCAACTCTCCTCCTCCTCCTCCTCCTCCTCCTCCTCCTCCTCCTCCTCACTTTCTACTTGCTTTTTACTCTTGGGTGAGCATAAATCACTATACACTCATATATGAGCTGATGCGTATGTAAATATAGATTTAAATTCACTCTTTATTAACTATTTTTTATATTAGTCAAAGGTTTAAATGAATCACTTTTCTACATTTTTGTTATAGCTCTAAACAGCAAATCAATGAAATTGTACTATTATTTATTCATTATTATTTACTTTTTAATACTTGTAAAATAGTATGTGATACAAATTAGCTACATTTTTAACATCCCATGTTGAATGGACTTGACTTCCCATTCATTTTGTTTGGTTACGCTGAGTAAATTGTTACACTTAAATCTCCTGTATGTATCACATGCTCTCTGCTGCTTTGCATTAAGGTTAAAGTAATATAGTGAGGGGTTTCTATATTGAAAGATAAGAACAACTTTAATTTTATCAGACACTACATTTCAAACAGCCTGTAAAGCTTTGATTTTACACTTACCAGTCAAGTCTCCATCCTTCTACATTGCTGCTGGCCTCTTGAGTGTCATGTGATGTCTCTTTTTTATTTTAATTTGCATTTATCTGATTAGCAGCAGATTTGAGCAACCTTTTCATACACTTGATCATTTGAAGATGCTCTGTGAATTGATTCTTTATCTTTTTCTCTATTGAACTTCAATTTCAGCTCAACACATTATCAGTGCCCTGTGTGTATTGCAGAAACAACTTTCTGTCTGTATTCTCCAGTGCATGTATTTTTCTCAAAGCCTATTGTATGCTTTTTTGTTTCTGTTATCTTTGTTGCCAATTTATGTCCCTTATCCCTTACAGTTTCTGGAAGTTTTTGTCTTAAGTAAAAAACAAGGTCATATTTCATCAAAGATATTCCGATTGTCTCCTAGATTTTTACAAATGAAATGTGACTGTTTCAATTTCCATAAGCATGTCCTAAGAAACCTGTTTGTTCATATGTAAAACATGAATTGGTAATTTATTGTAGCAGGCTGTTTGTTGGTCATGCATCCCTTCCTCTGTGAACCTAAACATGACTTTTGACAAATACGAAATCTACTGAATACTTGAATTGAATTCTAGATTATTATTTGTTCTTCCTATAGATTCATCTATGTGTGTCACACTGATAACACAGTAATTTGAAATTTGCATTTTATATTTATGTCATTTATTTACCTTTACAAAATCATACAGAGTAACTAGTATTTTATATAATTATATGGTTATAGCATAATTATGGTTATATCTTATTATTACATGTAATGTGTAATCTATGAAATATACTCAAAATTTTAAGACAACTTTTATAGTTCTATACACTGTCATCTGAATTTCTGAGTACTATTTAGGAAGCCCACCAATTAATTTCAAAGCATTAATATTTTATTATATTTTCTCCATACAAAAAGTTCATTTGTCTTTCCATTTGTTGAAAAATATGTTTTATATCAATCAATAGGATTTTATAATTCTCTTCTTGCATCCAAAATTTAAACATTTAGAAAAGACATCATATGGCAGTTACTCAGTTCCCCAAAATTTTATAGGATCTGCTATAATTAGTGAGATTCACATGTGTGAGTTTATGTGCATGATTTTTTTGTCAGTGTATGTATGTGTTTTGTTGAAAGAACATATCCATTTTCCCTACATCACAATCCACATATAAATTATGGGTTTTCCTCTTCCTGACTTTAATTACCTGAGGGTAGGTTGTTTATAAGTTCATATATCATTGGAGCGATCTTCTCTAGATTCAATGACCTTACACTATCTTTCTTTACCTATTTCATTAGTCATAATAATACATTGTCTTTTGTTCCAAATGTATTCATATAACTAATACTTAAATGAACGTTTCGGACAAAATATAAGTCTGATAAATGGTACAGATGTGATGCTATAGACCTTTCCTCTATCTTGACCTTCCTCCATCCCTACCTGTCTACTTTTCTATCTGTACACAGGTACTTGCCCTAAAATATAATGCATTTCAATTTTAATCACAAGTTTTTACATACTTATTTTGTGGATTGTCTAAGAAAAATTTTTATTTGGACCATTTTTCTATAAGTTTATGGACAAAATAATAAAATAATACTAAGAAAATATATTCAACAAAGCCAATGAAAATTCACAACATCAATAAGTGCACATCAAGACTTTTGAGTACCAGAGATTGTGATTATTAGCCCATACAACTACTGCAGTTAGAATCTTGCCCTGCTAGAGTAGCTGCTTCAAGTACCCACTTTTACTAAAACACTAGAAAAGATGCTGAGTTGGACTCAGGGCTTGATTTGTCTATCATAAATTAATAACTATGAACTATGTAATTTATATAAATTGATAATATTAATATTTATATTACTTGAGATTTAAGCTTAAATATTACAAAATCCATTTAGATAAATAATCAATGAATGAGATTTTCATCACCATTTGTCAGTTCCTTCATTATAAACATTCCTAACTTCCATTATCAGGAAACATAAGAAAGAAAAACTCTAGGCTCAAAATTTGAATTCCTTGATGATGCTAATGAACTGTTGAAGACTGCATAAATTAATTTCCAACCACTTTTCTGTGAAGTACTATGCATTTTACATTAGCAGCTCTAAACAGGGTCAGTGCTGATTCTTAAAATTGGAAGATGCTACTGTCATTTAGTGAGTAGAAGTCAGGCACCCTTCTCACCCTGGATTCCTACAAAAATGTATTATGCAGTCTAAAATAAAAACTAATTCTGATGCTGAGAAATTCTGCTTCTCAGAGATTTTGTGGGAAGGAAATGGAGCACTGCTTGTGAGGCAATGCAGGGTAGTACCTGGGCTCTGATAACCGTGTGGATGCCCATTGCTCCTATCACTCTGCAAACCCTCTGAATTCATTCATTCATTTTTCTCTCATTCATCAACTACACGGAGTACTTGGTATTGCTGTGCAAAAAGATAAAATGGCATATTTCATCACAGAGAGAGCTAAACTATATGTATAAACAAAATGCCACTGGGATACTATTGCAGGAATTTTACTGATAAATGTCATTGTGATCAGCCATTTAGATCTAAATGTTTACTATCTCCCGAGAATTGTTTTTTCTGGTCATTAAATGTTTTATTTGGGTTAGGAATCAAACTAAGCCTTTAAAACAGCTCCATCAACATTTTAAAACAAATGATTCCCTAAATATCTATAGGGAGGTTCTTTCTTTAAAAAATTGATAGTGCAATAAATTATATGGAATAATATATGAAAACGTTCAAGACAAGAAAAAGAAAGACACACATTCACTGAGTTAACTGTTTTAATTTTTGGATAACCAAAATGACACAAATGTATATACTGTTCCTTTGAGAGTGATGAGGTGCCTTCTAGCTAACTCACACTGGCTTTGTGTAGCAGATCAAACTCAACTGATTTGCAACAGAATCATTTTGTTAATGAGTAAGTTCTGAGTTACTTGGTAGAAGAAATATGTGTTTTAGTTAAAGTTTAGTATTACATTAATCTCTTTTTACTGAATTTATACATAAACAACTTCATCAATTTCATCAATAGGAATATGTTGTGGTACCTATACCATAAATATCCTTGGGAACCTATTAGAAATTCAACTTCTTGTGCACTAGATCAGACAGCACCAGGACTGTGAGTCTGGAAGAGCAATGGGAGCTTTAGCATAGCTTTCTAGGTGCATCAGAGGCAGAGTGAAGTCTCTGAGCAGCTGTTATGCTAAAAGAGGAAGTCAAAAAGACTAGCTAACAAAAGAGGAGGCTGCTTTTTAGTGACTCCTAACACTGAATATTTCATAGGGTTCATCTTGCATTCCTCAAAAGGTTGCAAACTAAATTTACTTTTGCCAGGACTCTTTCATCCTCTCTGAAAAAGAAAAAAAAACAAAAACAAAAAAATCAACAAAAAAAAACAAAAACAAACAAACAGAAAAATGAAAATCAAATTCCAAAGATTAATTTTCCTAGATTTCTATCTTCTATTAGATTTGCAATCGATCTGATAGCAAGTGAAACAGAAGATCCCACCCTTCTTTACCAACATGAGCTGTTTTCCTGTTTAAAGCATTTGAAAAAAGGGATAAATTCTGGATTTAAGCAAATTTCTACTCTAGCTGGTCTACTATAGTGATCTTGAACACATGAGAATCGATTTGGTTTTCTAAATATTCAAATTGATTAAAAGTAGGTGAATTAATAGAATTTAGACAATATATAAAAGTAGATAAGACATATAAAGTACTTGGTACACATGGTTTAGAGAGATAAACCCACCAGGGAAGTAGATATTTATAGGCATTTGATACATTTTCCCCTTAAAAATGCCTTGAAGTACCTTAGTGACATAGCATGAGACAAAGATTGTGATTCATGCATTTGAAATCTTATTGTTCTTCCTGCCTCTGTCTCCTTCAGCACATCCTACCAGCATCCACCATCATGAAGAGGTTTGTAACCCCTTAGAAAGAACAACAATATCAACCAACCAGACCCCCAAGGGCTCTTAAGGACTAAACCACCAACCAAGGAATACACATGGAGGGACCTATGGCTTCAGCTGCATATGTAGCAGAGGATAGCCTTGTCAGGCATCAATGGGAGGAGAGGGATCAAGGGATCCTGTGAAGGCTCAAGGACCCAGTGTAGGGGAATTCAAGGGCAGGGAGGTGAGAGTGGGTTGGTGGGTGGGGGAACACCCTCATAGAAGCAGGGGAGAGGGTATGGGATAGGGGGTTTCGAGAGGTGGCAACCAGGAAAGGGAATAACATTTGAAATATAAATAAAGAAAATATCCAATAAAAAAATATCTGACTGCTCAGACTTAAGGTCACCTTCTGTCTCCATCTCAGACACTTAAAACTGTCAAGTTCTTGCAGCATTTTTATGAAGAAAGTGCTATTGTTTTCTCTGGCATGGAGAAATTAAGGCAAACAGAATTTGTTTACTCAAATTATGCACCTAGAAACTGTTAGACACAGACAAGAAGATGACAGAAGACACCAGAGCCTTCTTTTCAGCTGTTGTCCTGGGAATACAGCTCTTTGATTGAAGAATGGATTGAGTTGTTTGTTCTAGTTCATTGACTTGCTCTTGGCTTAGAATGTCCCCCAATACTGTGATTTTATTCTATTTTATTTTAGGGGGAAAATGAGAGCTTGCTATGGTTCGCTTTTAAATATTTTCAGTATATTTATTTGATTACTATGAAAATTGACATCCATTAAAACACAGCTTAGGAAAAACAATGAAAATCTATTTTTTCTTGTATTGATAGCGATATTAGGCTATTAAATATTTTGCATTCTGTAAGGATTACCTACTAACTCTGTATATCTCAGATAAATAACTCCTGATATGTATGTATGTATATATATTTATGTATATATATATATATATATATATATATATATATATATATATATATATATGCAAAGACTTTTTAGAAAAAAAATATATCCAAAGACTTTTTAGAAAACTATTACTAGCTGAGTAGAGTAGGAAACTCTAGTATAGAACTAGGAAGACTTGGCTATCTATGACAAAATTTAAAACATGGAGAATGAATTGATATATGTACATACACACACACACATATGTATATGTATATGTATGTATATGTATATGTGTATGTGTATGTGTATATGTATATGTACATGTACTGTCTTTGACTTTAAGATTATAGCAGTTTTTATTTGTTGTTTTAACAAAAGCCGTATGGTCTGTTTTGATGGCTGGGATGATGTTTGCAATATTCAGGAATAACTGGAAAGTAAAAAAAATATATATAATACATACTGAATATATATGTATATTTGTACCTAGTAATGTTCATCATTCTTCAAATGTAAGCCTGTTGCAATTATGGATCTGGAGTGTTGGAAAAGTTGAATAACTAAATATCAAATAAATTTAAGATCCTAGCACATTGTTCTGAACTTTCTTCTTTAATCTTCTGTGTTCTCCTAAGGGGGAGTATCTTTAAACAGCAAGTAATGAGAGCAGAAACCAGGGTCAGGGTGTTAAGTAAACACAAATCCCATAGGAAATTGAGACAAAGCATTGGTGAAAGGAGAGATGGAGGAGAGAGAGGGGGGGTAAAGAAGAAACTATCTGATAGAGAAAAATGAAGGAAGTCAAACTATTCCACCTTTGTGAAGAGTCAGAGACAGGCTCGGTAAGCATACAAGTTTTTTTTCTCTGTTGCTACAATAAACTACGTGATCAAAGCAACATGGAAAGGGCAAAGTTCATCTTTCAGTTCACAGTCTATCACAAAAGAAAGTCAAGGCATAAACTGAAATGGATGCCATGGAAGAATGCTGTTCATTGAATTGCAGCCCATGACCACTAGTCCAGCCATGGTATCACCCACAACAAAATGAGCCCTCCCACATTAATCATAAATCAATAACATCTCCCACAGACATGTCCTCAGGCAAATCTGATGCAGGCAATCTCCCAACTGAGGTCTCCTTTCCCAAGTGACTCTAGTTTGCATCAAGTTGTCAAACACTAACAAGCACAGCAATCTTACTTATTGGAGACATAGAGTATATTTTCTAACTCTCCTTGAAATAAATTTAACACCTTATATTTGATTTTAACTAGTAGAATCTGAATGGCAATGGTGTATGCTATGTTGACTTCTTGTCTTCCAAAGCATTTCAGAATGACCATGTCATATCTGACTAATGACTAAATATTCAGCATACAACAAAGATCTCCACAGAAAGCATGGGGAAGGAGACAGGAACCCATGAAATAACTCTGAGTCATTGAGTTATTGCTTATAATCAGACCTCAGGAGAATCCTCTGACTTTTTACAAGATTGGGAAAAAACTATAAGCTTTCATTTTGTTAAGTTATTAAAGTCTGAGGGCTATTTGTCAGGAAACTCAATGTTAATTACCTTTGCTAATAACTTGGATTTAGGGATTTGAGGGGACTGTATAGATTATGTAATTTATCACCTCTCTTTAGGTAGTAGGAGAAAGGATAGAGAGAACTTTCCTCCAATTAAACAACTAGTTAGTAGCTAGTACAAAAAGGCTAAAGTTCAAAATTTGTCTGACAAAGCTGGTAGAAGTGACAAAGCTTTACAATTATAATATAGCCGAAATATATTTTTCTTTATTTCTTAGTCAGATGTCACAATCAAACCTTGTAGTGCTATTTCTGAACAATGGGGGCAAGAAGAGTGTTAATTAGTGAGGAGAAATGCAGATTGTACGAGAAAGATGCCACCTCAATATAAATTGATACAATCTAAAACATAACAAAAAAAAGGGACAGAGACTATTTTTTTTTCTGAAACAAGTTGTCTATAGTCAGTAGAAAAAAGACAACATTCTAGGAACATGGAGATACATTGTTTTAGAAGCTGAGATGAAATGACTACCTAGGAACACAGATATGTTAGGCTAGAGAGAAGTTTTAAAGTAAATAACTGAAAACATGGCTAGCTATAAAATTTAATAAAAGCAAATAAGAGATTAAGTGAGAAAAAATAAAAGAAAGTAAAGTGAATTCAAAGAGAAGCAAAAGTATTCTTCAGTTTTCTGTAAAATCTTCCGTGTATGTTGGGGGAAAGGCAGTGGTAGTTGGAAGGATTGGGAAATCTTGATATTTGAGGATTAGAGAACATCTAGTCTTGGAAAGCAGAGGTGAAGCAGATGGAACAAAATAGGGACTGTCATCTTCACAAGATGGAGAGCCTCAGGTAACAAGTGTTAAGGGTACTCACTTGTTTTCAATTCCAAGCTCTGATGCTTGATATTCCGTTTATCTGTCATCTGTCTGTCTATCTGTCTGTCTATCTGTGTCTCTGTCTCTCTGTATGTCTATCCATTGATTTATCTATCAATTATCTATCTATCTATCTATCTATCTATCTATCTATCTATCTATCTATCTATATCTATTTATCTATGTACACAAAATACTGTTCTTTTGTGTTTTATCTCATTCCCAGGGTATATTCCTACATACGCCATTACTTTATACATGCATTCATTAGCATAACATAAAGATTCCACTTAGCCAAGAAAAAAGAACCACTACATTTTACTTAAGTGCTTTTAAAAGAATCCACAATAGATCCCATTAAGAGCCGTGTTTTTAGGGAATTAAGGAATTTCATGAGACTCTCAAAGTGAAACTTCTTGTTTTAAAAGTGAGCAGAGTTTCCCTGCCACTGGGGTTCAGTTTTTGTTTTATACATTGACTATGAAGTGTAGCTGAACCTAATTTTGCATAAAGAACATCTCCCTAGTAAATTAAGAACAGCAATTCATTTGCTAATTAAGTACTGGCTTTCAGATTATACATAATTAATGGATTGACTTACCCTCTTACTGTGTATGTCTCCAAGCTGCAGTAGTGTTAGATTCTGGGGACAGGAGCTGAGGATGTGCTGGATGTTCTCACACACTTTTCGTTAGGTAGCAGTAATCTTTTTCTTAAGAATTACTTATTATTCTTTCCATGTGATTGTATTCTTCAAGGCTACAGACATCAGTACAGGGAAAATCTTCAAAAATAAGTCATGCAACATAGAGCCTTTATCTAACTTGTGCCTTGACAATAACGGAAAATAAATTTTCCTTTTCCCTTTTATGAACTCTAAAAATGTCATCTCAAGCCACTAGTGTCCATGTCTCTGTCATATGAAAGAGAACCCTAAAAAAACATTCTCAAGCAGGTCCTTAATCACAACAGTTCCTCCTTTGTTTCAAATTTGACTAAGAAAAGTGCCTGTTTCATATACTAGAAACTAAGAACCAAAAGGCGAATGCATTATCTCTTTATAAGCTTCCAGTGTAGCTAACAGTCTGTGACATTTCAATCATCAGTTTATTCAACAGATCCCAAATGAGGATATATTTCTTCCAGCTATTTTAAAGCTCTGGAGACACAATGATGAGTAAACAGACGCATTTTCCAGACTCACGAAGCTTACAGTTTATGAAAAGAATGATCTTAAGCAAATAGCTGCAGAAATATTTATTTTAAACCTGTAGCATATTCTGAGTCAACATACATTAGTACTTGTATAAAAGGGAAACCTTCTTAAGACATGATGGCAGGAGATCATGCCACGGCAGTGATTCAATGTGACTCTAAATAAGACTGTATGGAGAAGACATAAATATTTCAAGCTGCTGCCAGGCACCAAGTAAAACCAGTGGCCAGGACAGTAGATAAAACGATGCTGCCTTGGAATAAAATATTCAGACCCAACTGCCATTTCCAAACCTCCAAGGAACTCCCTGCTAACTTAAAGAAAAAAAAAAGAGGTTGATGAAGAGAAACTGTGGGGCAAACCTAAAGTCAATAGAATGTGCAATTAATTGGCAGGGGGTCCAAGTCTCTTGAGACCTGTGAACAGTCACATCTGAGGCAGTGGCTTCATTCTACCAACAATGAAGTATTTTAAATGGTATTACAGAGTTCACTGAGGAAGAAATACTTCCCATAAATGTAATTAAAAACTGTCAAACATGATTAGCATATTAAGATCATATTCCTTCTAAGTGAGACAAGTATGACATTTCTCCCAAAGGGTGCATCTCCCAAACTATAAACCAGTAAGACACTCTAGAAGAGATTTTAAAGACATAAAAAACATTGGTCTACTCATCTTATTTTATCACAGATTTCAAAATTGCAGTAGGGAGGCATCATGTCTGCCAGAGTCCAGGCTGCAATGAGTATATACTATTGTCTCGACTAGATAGAATTTGTGATGGGAAACAAACCATGAGTGTCAATTCAGTAGACTTAGCCAGTTTTTATTCTAATGACTTCTTCCCTTTCAGTCCTTTCTAAGCATTGCTCCTATAAGAATTCCTATCAAGTAATAATGCTTCATTTGATCAATTTCTTTCATTGAAAACAAATTAATATATAAAATGTCTCATCTATATATCCAATTACACAGAAAACTAAATATTATGTTTACTTAACTATTGCAATGGAAGAGCCAGTGGATGCACGCTACTTTATGAAGAGCTGGATGAACGTCTTTGATGGGGATATTTATAGCTCTCTCTTCAGCATTATGACAAATTGGCATACTAGAAAGGAAACTACAGTTGCATTAAAATGATCATATGAGGACTCAAGTATATCTAGTAAACAGATAAAAAAGAGGTGGCATGCTAAATAAACAGAAAACAATAAAATAACACAAAGAGAAAGCTATAGTTTGCTTTTTAAAGATCTGTCAAACTTTAGAAAATGTGTATTTCTGTGTTATTTATTACAAAGAAATTTCAACTACTTCAAAGGAATCCTATTCAGCATTTCAGATGAATTTTTATGCAAACTCCATCATCAGGAAACAATTCCAAAAATCTATATATGAACTACATGGATTTTTTTCCTTGTTGAAATAGGCAGAAGTTTGCTATGATTAAAAACAGTAGCAAGTGGGGGTGATTCAGTTCTTCTTAGAAGGAGCAACAAAATACTCAAGGGAGCAAATATGGAGACAAAGTGAGGGACAGAAACTGAAGGAGGGGCCATTTGAAGACCTTTCCACCTGAGTATCCATCCCATGTGCAGTCACCAAAGGTAGATGCTGATGTGGAAGTCAGGAAGTGCATGCTGATAAGAGCCTGATATGGATGTCTCCTCAGAGGCCTTCAAGAGTCTGACATATTCAGAGGCAGATGCTCACAACTAGCCATTGAACTGATCATGGGGTTCTCAATGGAGGAGTTAGAGTGAGGACTGAAGGAGCTGAAAGGGTTTGTGGCACCATGAGGAGAGCAACAATACCAACCAACCAGAACTCCCAGTGTCTAAACCACCAGCCTGGGAGCACTTAGGGAGGGATCCAGGGCTTCAGCTGAATATGTAAGAGTGGAGGGCCCTGCTGGGCATAGGTGGAAGATGAGATCCTTGACCTCATGAAGCCTGGACGCCCCAGGGGGTGGGAATTTTGAGGGTGGGAAAATGGGAGTGGGGAGTAGGTAGGGGTTACATCCACAGAGAAGAAGGAGGAGGGGTAAGGGGATAGGGGGTTCCCGGGTGGGTGGGGGACGGAGTAAGGGGACAACGTATGAAATGTAAATAAAATATCCAATAAAAAAAGAATATGAAGAAAACAAACAGTAGCAAGAGTAAAAACTAACAACCTCATATAAATTTTCTGCTTAAAGCTACAGAATTGAGTTGAATTATGTTTTTATCTGTATTTGTGGAGTTTCTCTTCTGATTATTGTGATACAACTTAGAATTCTTTTCTTAATCATCCAAAATAGCTGTTTTCATAGTTCCTTTATCTTATGATAAAAATGAAATTATATTTTGAAAGCTAAAATAGAAAATTAAAAAAAATTAAGTATTTTAAACAGATATCAAATAAAGCAAATGAAATGTACAGGGCACTAAGATGGGCTTGTTTTGTAGGTAGCAATAAACATAAGTGTAAAAAATGAATAAATATATAAGCAAATACTAATTCTTCACTCTTCTCCGCATCTTTCCTGTGCGTTCATTGAACAACTATGCCAAGACAATGTAGATTTTATGGTCTTACTCAATCAAAAGAAGATATATTTATTTAATTTCCAAACATCACAAACTTAATTATTTATTTAATATTTTTCTTTGCCACTCACATAAACTTGATCATCAGGTCATGTTGATTCTTTCCTTGTTAGTGGGCATAGTCACAGTTCATCTCTTGCATGGTGACTGCAGTCATATCACAACTGGTTTTGGATTTCATTTCACAGAGTATACTCGATTATTTGCATTTATAGTGTTTTGTCTGAATGCATGTCTATGCACTATGTGCCGGCTTGGTATCCACGGAGGCCAGATGGTATCTGATTCTATGGAACTGTGATTGTATGGAGTTCTGAGCCACTATGTGGATGCAGTGGATCAAACCCACATCCTCAGAAAGAGCAACCAGTCTTCTTAACCACTAAGACATCTCTCCAGCTTTTGCTTTCCTTTAAAGACAAGCTTCTTTCAAATACATGATATCACAAAATATGAAAAAAAACAGTTTTTAACAATCATTCAAACTTCTCATTTTTGCTTCAGAAAGTTTTACTCTTCAGAAGGAATATGACGCTGATGAGTTAGAAATGCCATTGTATCCTCTATTCTAACTTCCTTCACTAAGAACTAAACTGAAGCCATTTTGAACAAAATGCCATTTTGAATAGAAGTCAAAAAAGTTTAAGGTCCAATGACCTCCCTGGGTAACTGACATCCTGGTGGTCAAATTGAGACAAGAATGGTAAGCAAGTTGCCCCACCACAGTTGAATAAACCAACCAATGAGAACAGGATATATGTATTATAAAGAAATGTACCTAGGAAAGTTCCCTGTCTATGAATCCTAATTAGTGGAAAATGTAACTGTAACATGGCACAAATGTTTATGGGTTTGATGATTTCTGTGGGTAAAAGCTCTATAACATTGTGGCTTGGGGGTGCAGTCCAGCTCCCAAAGCCATTCTACATTTGTGATTGATCAGTAGTGGCTTGATTACAACAAACTTTTCTTTTTTGCATTGACTTGGTATTTGAGTTGTGTTGGACCCATCACTTCCAAGTACCACATAAACCAAGTGCCACAAATTATGAGTCTATTCTCACAGCATAATCGTGTCTCAA
The DNA here is from genome assembly GCF_004785775.1 of Grammomys surdaster. Taxonomy (NCBI): domain Eukaryota; kingdom Metazoa; phylum Chordata; class Mammalia; order Rodentia; family Muridae; genus Grammomys; species Grammomys surdaster. The sequence goes on from NW_021620876.1 coordinate 2,909,393, forward strand.
TGCCCTTATTTCCTAATGTCATAACAGGTTTTAAGTTTCAGAATAGACTTTAAGAAGAATGTAAATATTCAGAAAGAATATTCTGAACTACTTTTAAGACTTTTATGTTATGGATTCTCTACATTTCTTAAATTCCTATTCCATGTCTCTGATGGTATATTGATGTAAAGTTGAGGGGGTGTTTGAGTATAATTGAAGCTATGGGAAAAACAGGCCCCTCAAATTGATGTAAACAAACAAAAAAAAAACTTGAACCTGACAAGCATCAGGAAGATCCCAGAAGATTCTGTCCCAGAATTTTCAGATTAGGGCTCAGCCTGGTTCTCTCTTGATTATTTCCATGTGAAACCATAAGTAAAAAAGGCCAGTGGTTTGGCCAGGTTTTTTGACCTATGGGGCAATGAATTAAAATATGGGTCTTGATTTAAGCCACTAAATTTGCAGTAATTTGCGAGACAGCAATAAAAATTGAATATAAGTGATTTGGACTACTATTCAAATTGATTTTTTAGCTTGACATTCTGTAACCACAAACAGTGTAATGTTAACATCTTTGGCTGATGAATAGTCCAGGCATTGATTTAAATTTCTTCTATGAAACTATTTCTTCATGGAGGCAAATACCACATTTATAGATTAAATGCAAGTATTAAATGCAAACACATTCCCCAGAACCTCTACCTAGTTTATTACTCTTCCAGGTTACTGTGGCACCAGCTTAGGATAACAACTGATGAGAATTTTTTGTAGTTTCTGGCACCTGATTATTTCTTCATTAATGTTTAGAGTATAGAAATATATTAATATACCCTAAAGTATAACTTTGGAGTTGTCAGGTTTCTTGGAGATTGTTTGTAGATGTGTAGACACTCTTCAAGATTAAGATACTATCTAAAAAACATTCCAGACAACAATTGTACATTTGCCACTGTGTCTATAGAACTTTGACTATATTCTCAGTTATTTATGTATTTTTGGCTACTTTTTAGTCTCTTACACTAAAGAAATCCCAAGCAAACATGAAATAAACCATGGTCCTTCAACTGGAAAAATTAATGTAACACTCCATTTAATAATGTTGGACACACAGATATGTTTTACAAATAAAATCCTTTCCAGTAAAACACAGTGGGTGTAATGAAGAACTTCTGTTCATGTATATGGAAGCAGGTTTGTGCATGGGCATATATCTGAAAAAAACATTCAAGAAAAACGGCATTGATTTGTTAGAATTATTCAGAGTACTGTATATAAGGCACATAGTTCCCCCTCTCTCAATTCTAAAATCTAGAAGTTCAGAATCAAGACATCAACTACTGAGTATATGCTGACTCTTATCACAGCTCAGAGAAAACTATCTTCTTGTCATTTCAAACAGATTTCCCTTGGTAAATGTTTAAATCCAACTCTCTTCTTTCTATGGAGCCATCCATAATATCAGTTTAAAAGCAACTCCAAGAAATGCCTTTTCATTTTATTACCCCATTGAAGAACTTATATCCAAAGACAGGAGTATTATACCATACTGGGGGGTAGGATTTTGACATGTGATCTTGATGAGGATATAGTTTCTCCCAGTGTAGAGATACTAGATGAATAATGGCCACATGCTATCCAGAGATGTTTATGACAAAAAAATTAATGACTATTGCTCTAGAAATCTTATTAAGACTTTTGAAAAAACAGAAAAACATATGACAAGCTTCTATATAAAGAATAGACATAACTTTAGAGATGCCAAAATTTTAAGCTATTCAAAATGACTACTTTCAATTAGTTTTCTCTGTATTATTCTGAGTGAGATAAATATCATCCAGGCAATTGCATAAATGTCAAATATATAGAGAAACTTGGCATACATAGAATGGATACAAACACAGGATGTAACCAATCATTTGATTACTAATTTAGGAATAGAAGGATGATCCAATTGTTTTATTTTCTTTTCGATAGTCTACTGTAACTATAATTGATTCAATTTAAAGTAAATTTTATAAATATAAATACCAATAAGAAGTATAAGGTAAGTAAAGACCAGTTTATTGAAACATGTCATTAATTATTTCTAAAATTAAGGTTTTTAACATAATGCTTTCAGGGCTAGTCTGGGGCTTCTTTGAATGAATAATGCATGGAAGAATAGAAAATAAATAGCAGTCCAGAAGTGATGTTACTTGTGGCAAAAATGTAAATTAGTAACTCAAACTTCAGGCTATACATAATAATTATAACAATAAGAAAAGCCATGATCTGATGCTACAGCAAGAATACAATTTCACAATCACTTCAATGAATCCTTCAATGCAAATATTTCATCTCCCTTACTGCTTCCAGTTTGACAAGATGAAACAAAACATATGCTCCACACACCGTAATATCCCTTCTAAACCCAGAGCAGAGTTATATAATCAAAGACACTGGATTGTAAAGTGCAAACACTCTGTGCATAAATGAAGAATATTCACAGCTTTATGTGAGGTAAGGTGAGTTTTAACTGTGAGTTGAGTTCAACTAAGGTTGGATTACACTAGAAAATGTATGAAAGTCAGCTCTAGTATTTTGGAGCTTGTGGAATTTAAATTTTTAAATACGAGATATAGACTGCCATAATGATTCAGTGGACTGTTGTTTGGGGATAAATAAAAAGATGATATTCTCAAACTGAAACAAAAACCTTAATGTCTTCTCCTAAATAATACAGAGAATCTTGAAAACAGAGCTATGTAGATAATTATAGATTTTCTTAAAAACATGTCTGCAAACTATTTTAACCACCTCTAGCCCTGGATGTCAAGACTGCCCATTTTAATGGTAATTTCCATCTGGCCTAGACCGTATTCTACTCCTATTAACATTAGATAAATATTTAGATGTCAAAGGTAACCAACCCTTCCAACTGTTTGGCCTTGTACTGCCTCAGAGTGCCTGACTTGTTTCCTTGGGGAAAACAGTGATGTTTGGTAGTAATTGGATACTGCCTTTCCACAGGGAGTCATATACCCAGATGCCAACCATAGCTGAGGGGAATCTGATTTGCAGCTTAACTAAAACAAAGTCATTTACTTCTTTTGTGGCTTTGCAAAGGCAATTAGTTCAGAGCAGCTGCTGTGTACTAGAATAAGGCTAAAAGGCAAGTAAGGTGTGTGTGTGTGTGTGTGTGTGTGTGTGTGTGTGCTTAGCATTGCAAATTCGGTATAAATAAGCAAATTTCAAGCTTATTTTAACTCCTTTAAAGAAGCTATCAGTGGTAAAATACAAAAAGAACAGAAGAAGGCTTTGTCAAAGAGCGTATTTATCATCCATCTCTGCTTTTCTTTCCTGTCACCTTTAATTTTGGGATGCATTGTCACAAGTTAAGTGATCCTGCACACAGCTCTTAGCTCAGGGAATCCTGCCATGACAGAGTTTAAATTCGCCACATCTTGATCTTCTACTAACAACATTTGTCACAATTCAAATAAACATTTACCTCTGTTGCTAAATGTATTTATTGACAATCCATGGCCTTTGTTTTGACTTTGCTATCTGTCCCTCTGAGGCTGTTTTCCTTAATCTCACTAAACTAACTGATGGATCTAGGATTGAATCTTGTCGAAGAGCAATAGAAAATGTTTCTATTAACACCGCCCTTTGAAATGCCCCCTCTTCGAATTTAACTTTAATAGTTTCCTTTTCCATCTTGCATTTTTCATTAAGAAAAAGTCATCATCTTCATAGGTGACAAATGGATTATATTACTACCCACAGCTGCAGTGGGGTAGGTACTAGCTAATTATGTTCTGGTGCATGTCTTTCATTAAAGTACCATTTCTTCTACCAAAAGCCTCAGTAGGGCAAATCTCAAAGGGCTCCTTAGGAGTCTGAGTAGAAAGACACAGCCTATCAGGCAACCCCAAGCAGGTTGGAGTGCTGTGGCTTGTTAGGTGACATTAATGAAGCTGAGTAATGTAAGGAGACAAGGCCTGATCAATGAAACTCCCTGGGGGAGGGGGGATCTGACAAATATAGGCTCCATGACAAGTACGTTTCTCAAACAATCTGAGGCCTTATTTAGTAGTTGATTGCTATGAAGAGGAGTGAGTTCAGAAGGAGGTTTGGAATTTAATGAAAAATCACCCCTAGAGGCTAGAAGAATAGGGATAGATTGTTTTATCAATTATGGGTTTATTGGTATTCATATCCTGCATCCTGGTGCAGAAATGAAATCACTGGCTAAGGAACCTCATCAAGGAATTGTCTAGTGGCAAATTGTGGTGAAAAATAATACACCCAGGCCTGCCAATTTTATGGCTGCCAAATATGTCTAGGTATGTCAAAAACAAAAAGCAATGCAGTACAGTATATTTGGTTTCTAAAATATCCTGATGCATAACAATCCTGGCTATGTTTTGTATTTTCCTTTGTAGAGTCTCCTAATGGCTTAAAATATGCAAGATAGACAGAAAAATAGCATTGGAACCCAAACTGTACAGGGCTGGCTATGCTTTCTTCCAATTGTACTAGGTTGAAAACCTGGTGTTAGATTAATTATTTTCGTTTTACTACATAACATGTAGGCAAGAAGCAGAATGAAGAAAAGATCTTTAAGGTTTCGGTAGAGGTAATATAATTTAGTTGAAGGTAATATAGAAAGACTCAGGTGGAATGAAATGAAGAGTTCCTACCCAGACATTCACCCAGAGGATTGGTCTTTTCTTCTGAACAAAACGTAGTAAATAAACAGGGTGTGAGAGAGGCAGTTCCTGAATGGACAGCTGGTGTTATTTCTATGATTAGAGATAGCTCTTTCTGATGATGTGACATTTGTGTTATTTGATGGCATTACTGATGCTATAATTATTTACTGGTGGAATAACAGAGGAAGAAAGTTGGTTTTTGTTTTGTTTGTTTTGTTGTTTTGTTTTAGTATACATTAGGAGAATGAAAAGGAAAGAAAATGAAAGAAATCAAAATTATCAAGGGTCATTGTAGCTGTGAAAAAGACCATTCTTATCACTTTTACTTGCTTCTTCACATGCAAAAGAAGGACTGAGTAAAACTTGAGTGTCAGTACTAGAGCTCAGTACTCTGTCTTCAAGTCAATCACAAACTGAAATAACACAATTTACAGAAGATATACAGCTGCCTCTAAATCAATTCAACAATTCATTTTAAAATCAACCAATCTTATCTGTCCATTTTACAGGTCTGTTTTACTACGACTTTTGACATCTAGGCAGTATCAGGAAGATATTCTTTAAATAGGAAGATGATAAAAGTCATCTTTTATCAAAGCCTGTGATAAAGTCCAGAATCTACCAATTCTCTTGTCAATTTTGCAACATTTATGTGTTTTCTTTCTATTTAAATTAATTTTATTCATATGTGTACTTTGTCTGCATATATTTTCTTGTGCCAGGCACATAGCTGATTCATTTCAAAGGCAAATACCTGATAGTGTTCTTTAACTCTTCATGAAGGATTAAACATATATCATGAATTCATATTAATGTCCATACTAAAAGAAAAATTTATATCCCAAAGTACCCTGAATAAACACAGAGACTTTGTCTTCCTGTCTGAGAGAGCTATGTGAAATACAATTCAGGTGGAATAACAGAAGAAAATTTGTTTTTGTTTTTATTTGGTTGTTTGTATTTTTACTAATGGAACAAGAAAGGAAATTTTTTGTTTTGTTTTAGTTTGGACTTTAAATATGGAAACATGAGAAGTTGTCTATATATAACAATCTTCATAACCAGTGTCTGTAGTAACTAGATTTAGACACACATGCACGTACACATCCCTACACACACACACACACACACACACACACACACACACACGTAGAATAAACACACACAAGCACACATTCACACACAGAGATACCTATACACATACCTCTAGTGAAATCTTTTTGCAAATTTTGAAACTTTTGTATCAGGATTGTTCATTTTGATAACTGCCCAAATGTTTATGGGATCTTTGCAAATTTGAAATATTTGGAGACAAAAATTTGTTTGACTTTACATAAAACCTAAGAAGACTTTAGATTTCATAATCACTAAACTCATCTAGAGGAACATATTGACTATCTTTCTGATTTGGCACAAAACTTTCAGTAAATGTAGAGGGTTACAGAGCCTTTGATCATTGACAGCAATTGTTTCCAATTTTCTCACAAATGCTTAGTTTAGACAGTTTCTAGTTAATAAAAATAATCTGTGTTTAAGAATAGACATACTTATGACCCAGTCTCAAGAAAATGTTTCCGAAAATTTGGTTAATTTGAGATGAACTATGATTGCACACACACAAATTAATATCTAAATGCTATTCACTGACTAACTCCGGGAAAGTTTTTTCTAAATATTTCGGTTTTAATATTTTGAACACCTTGGGTCAACTTCTTTACAACACAACTAGTACAAGAATAGGAAATTACTGGACAATGCCATGTATTGTTCAGGTGTTCAGTGGCCCAGTCTAGATGAAACATTAATCCTGCAGTTACAGAGTTTGCCAGTGAAACATACAGGGAACAAAAGCCTCCAGTGCCACTGAGATTCAATGATAAGAAATGATGTATGATTTGCATTTCCCTGATGGCTAAGGATACTGAACATTTCTTTAGGTGCTTCTCGGCCATTCGAGTTTCCGCCATTGAAAATTCTTTGTTAAGCTCTATACCCAAATTTTTAATAGGGTTACTTGATTGTCTGGAGTCTAATTTCTTGAGTTCTTTGTATATATTGGATATTAGCCCTCTATCAGATATAGGATTGGTAAAGATCTTTTCCCAATTTGTTGGTTGTCGTTTTGTCCTATTGACAGTGTCCTTTGCCTTACAGAAACTTTGCAATTTTATGAAGTCCCATTTGTCAATTCTTGATCTTAGAGCATATGCCATTGGTGTTCTGTTCAGGAACTTTTCCCCTGTGCCCAAGTATTCGAGGCTCTTCCCCACCTTCTCTTCTATTAGTTTCAGTGTATCTGGTTTTATGTGGAGGTCTTTTATCAATTTAGACTTGAGTTTTGTACAAGGGGATAAGAATGGATCAATTTTCATTCTTCTACATGTTGTCCTCTAGTTGAACCAGCACCATTTGTTGAAAATGCTGTCCTTTTTTCCACTGGACAGTTTTAGCTCTTTTGTCAAAGATCAAGTGACCATAGGTGTGTGGGTTCATTTCTGGGTCTTCAATTTTATTCCATTGATCTTCCTGCCTGTCTCTGTACCAATACCATGTAGTTTTTATCACTATTGCTCTGTAGTACCGCTTGAGGTCAGGGATGGTGATTCCTCCAGAAGTTCTTTTATTGTTGAGAATAGTTTTTGTTATCCTGGATTTTTTTGCTATTCCAAATGATTTTGAGAATTTCCTTTTCTAACTCTGTGAAGAATTGAGTTGGAATTTTAATGGGAATTGCATTGAATCTGTAGACTTTGAAATTCCATCTCACACCAATCAGAATGGCTAAAATTAAAATCTCAGGTGATAGTAGATGCTGGCAAGGGTGTGGAGAAAGAGGAACACTCCTCCATTGTTGGTGGGACTGCAAGATGGTGCAACCACTTTGGAAATCAGTCTGGCGGCTCCTCAGAAAACTGGACATAGCATTACCTGAGGATCCAGTTATCCCACTCCTAGGCATATATCCAGAAGATGCTCTAAAATATAACAAGGACACATGCTCAAGGACACATGCTATGTTCATAGCAGCCTTATTTATAATAGCCAGGAACTGGAAAGAACCCAGATGTCTTTCAACTGAGGAATGGATACAAAAAATGTGGTACATTTACACAATGGAATATTACTCAGCTATTTAAAATAATGAATTCGAAAATTCCTAGGTAAATGGATGGAACTAGAAAATATCATCCTGAGTGAGGTAAGCCAATCACAAAAGACCACACATGGTATTCACCCACTGATTATTGGATATTAGCCTAGAACCTTGCAATACCCAAGATTCAACTCACAGGCCACATGAAGCTCATGAAGAAGGAAGACCAAGTGGGGGTGATTCAATCCTTCTTAGAAAAAGCAACAAAATAGTCAAGGGAGCAAATATGGAGACAAAGTGAGTGACAGAAACTGAAGGAGGGGTCGTCTAAAGACCATTCCACCTGAGTATCCATCCCATGTGCAGTCACCAAAGGTAGATGCTGATGTGGAAGTCAGGAAGTGTATGCTGATAAGAGCCTGATATAGATGTCTCCTCAGAGGTATGCAAGAGTCTGACATATTCAGAGGCAGATGCTCACAGCTAACCTTTGAACTGATCATGGGCTTCCCAATGGAGGAGTCAGAGTGAAGACTGTAGGAGCTGAAAGGGTCTGTGGCCCCATGTGGAGAGCAACAATACCAACCAACCAGAACTCCCAGAGTCTAAACCACCAGCCTAAGAGCACTTAGGGAGGGATCCATGGCTTCAGCTGTATATGTAAGAGTGAAGGGCCCTGCTGGGCATAGGTGGGAGAAGAGATCCTTGGTCTCATGAAGGCTGGATGCCCCATGGGCTGGGAATTTGAGGGGGGGTGGAAGTGGGGTGGGTAGGGGGGGGTACATCGACAGAGAATCAGGGGGGGGGGGGGGGGGTGGGGGGGTCCGGGGGGGGGGGGGGGATGAGGTAAGGGAATAACATATGAAATGTAAATAAAACATCCAATAAAACACAAACACACACGCACATAAAGAAATGATGTTTGAAATGAGGCAGAATTCACGTCAACATTATTTTGGTGATTTTTACTTTAAAATACCATCATTGTTTCTGCTATTTGGGGAGTTTTTCTTCTTTTTTCATGTTAATTTGTTCTCAGCACAGATCTGACAGCAGAAGAGCCCTCACTATGTACACCAAGCTATCAAAAGGATGGGGAGATTGGAAGCCTGTTCCCTGAAGCGATTTGTCTCAGAGTGTAGTTCAGAATTATCTTTAATATGAATGAGAAGCTGTAGCCTCTTGAATAGGCAGATGGAGTTTTGTTTCTTCCCCCTAGACCCTCTCTCTCTCTCTCTCTCTCTCTCTCTCTCTCTCTCTCTCACCAAATTGATCATCTTGGTTGCTATTTTGTTTAACCTTGTTCTGCCATTCTTTCTGATTACTCTGTTTAGTTTGGAGATTCCAAGTTAGCTAATTGGCTTTGCCTAGGCCCCCTCTTCACACATTTCCATCCTATTCCACGTGTAATTCAAGTCCCATTAGCTCCCACTCCATTTAAAGCAATATAGGGCTCATGAGACTAGTTGGGCTGTAGAAAACAGGTGCAACTGGCCAGATGGCTGGCTTGCCAGGAGGGCAGAGAGGAACAGGCGACTCCCTAGTCAAATTTACCCTGTCAGGCTGAGACAGCCCATAGGGTTAGCAGAAGGCTAACCTTTCATTTAATTGCTATTGTGTTTCTGTTACAGATTTTACCTTAGACTGTGAAGGCATATTTCTTTCGGCATTAAAGCCAACTTTAAGAAGCAATTAACTTTCACAAGAAACTTGAGGCACAATGGGTCATAAGGTGTGCCACCAACACACTGGTTATTGAAACAGGAAGTAAAGCCAGTTCTAAAACATATTTGAATGCTAACTGGCTCTGAGTAGCTGTTTTCAGATGGTATTTTTGTCTCCTCCCTGTAGTGTCATGTTTTGAACTGAGAGTGCATCACAATGAACTTAACATTGCCTCCTGACCTACTTTCCTTTTATTTTTAATTCCAATTTTCACTGCTTTTGAGAATATAATGCATGTATATAATGAAATGTGAGTATATTTACACCATCCAACTTCTTCTTCCTGCTCCCAATTTCATTCCTTTTTGTTTGTTTGTTTGTTTTGATAACCCACCTAGGCCTCTTAATGCTGTTTACTTATACATGGGAGTAGGGACACCTGCTGGAGTATGAGAACCTTACCCATGGCCACATCCTCAGAAAAGAATGATTTTCCCTCCCACTTTAACTATGCCTGCCTCAGTAGAGGGTGAGGGCAGTTAAGGGGATAAACTGAAAACACACACATACTTGCTCACTGAAATGAATGCAATTTAACTTTTACCCTGTATAGTTGTTTTCCTGGAGTAGTACACAAGATAACTCCGAGAGCCACAGTTCTTTGGCAAAGATGACAGTGCCCCATTCCCTTGCTACCCTTTAGCACACATGACTCCAAATGAGATTTTTCAAATGCCTTGTATTATATTTCATATTTAGGGAACAACAAATAGTGTTGCAAAATTTCTCAATCCAGCTGTTTTCGTCTACGCTCCTTCTTCCTGAACTCTGTGGGGGTGAAAATGATGACTGTAAATACCTGACTAAGATGATTTTAAGTTTGCAGTTGAGTTTCCTCTATTGTATATTGTTGGTTTCTATTTCACTTTTAGAATCTCCTTGTTTCTTTCTCTCTCACATCTTCCCTGTGTCCTATCCCTCCATCTAAGTGCATTGTATATGGGGAGGGTTGTTTAACACTTGCCATGGGAACATGTTGCCATCTCTGTTTAGCCTTGTACAATAAACAAACATCCCTATAGCACATGGAGACTTTTATGTTGACTGTCTTTATCTCAAGTCTTAATTGTTTTCACAGTTACATTGTCATTAGATCTGGTTTCAGGATTGGTAGATTTTAGGTTTATCATCATCTTATGTTTTTCGGTTCTTTGAGGTCAGACATTAGTTGGAACTTATAAATTCTCCCTGCATTTTTGTTTATATTTCAATTAAAATTTAAACCTCTGTTTTCTGAGCAATGCTACTAAGCATTCTTAGCTTAATTTTTTATTAACCCATTTTTGAACAATTACAATGGATTCTACTTTAAAATACTTGTAAATAATGAAATTGGAAGTCAAACATTTAATATTTATAATTTGGCAGATAGTCTTGTAGTTAATTCAGAGCATGCTGCCATTCATTTGCTAAAATAATTTATTAACTAGTTATGAACAGATGAGAATATTGAGACCCAGAGAACTATTATAGACTTTCCTGTTATAGCTACAGCGGGACTTGATTCTAGGATCTTTGAGATATGGAATAATCTCTCTCTCTCTCTCCCTCCCTCCCTCCCTCCCTCCCTCCCTCCCTCCCTCCCTCCCTCCCTCCATCCCTCCTTTCCTCTCTCTCCTTCTGTCTTTCTCTCAAGGGTGGGATAATATGTTTTGACCAATAAAGGAAATGACTGGATATGTGGGCCAAAAATCCTATAATACTATTCATATAAGTCCATCTGCATTTATCTGAGCTGACTTGCAATTTGCTGCATATTATCTCATTACTTCTTTGTAATTTGGTTACAAATTTTATCCCTGAACTCTAAATGTATATCTTCATGAATAATTAGAAAGGAGAAAACTAGGTCAGTATTTAATGATAATACTGTTTTGAGGAATAAATTTTCTTTCAAATAAAATATTCTTAAAAAGGTTACTTTAATAAAATTCATTTAAACAAATATTACATTAGCATTCCCAGGTGTCACCTTTCATTCGTAAAATTCTGTATCAACTTTCTTATAATACTAAACTCTCTCTCTCTCTCTCTCTCTATATATATATATATATATATATATATATATATATATATATATATATATACAGACACACACATATATATATAGATATAGATACAGATACAGATACAGATATAGATATATATAACTTGGTGAATATTGATGAGAAAAATTTAGTGTTGGCTGATCACATGGAATTTCACATTGGCAGGTATATTCTTGTCATCTCCCTGTCATTGGGACTTTGTTTTCTCTTGCCTCAATGCTTTATTAGTTCCCAACTCTTCTATAAAAGTATGTTTATTTTTATAAGATCTAGAACACAGCTTTTATGTTGCTAGTATCCATAAAGTAGATGTTCTTCTTAACTGCTCACGGTACTCTGTACACTATTAACATAAAGACTCAGCATCAAATGCTGATTCATTAATTATTACAGCAAAATTTGGGCTATTTGTAGCAAATATACTATATATTTATTGTTAATATTATATATAATAATTTCTATTAATTTTATTTCAGGTTTCAAGTTTTTTGGGGATGAAGTCCAAGATAAAAATCAGAATAATTGTGATAGACATTAACGAAGGAATGGTAACATTCAATGGGATAATATGTATCTCTATTTTCTTCTTTGAAAAGTCTTTTAAAACATTTCTTACTTTTTTTAGAGATGCACTCCATTTATTTATTTATTTATTTATTTACTTATTTTCATTGGATATTTTATGTATTTACATTTCAAACGTTATCCTCTTTCCAGGTTTCTCCTCTGGAACCCCCCATCCCATCCTCTCTCCCCTTCATTCTATGAGGGAGCTCCCCTTCTGATCTACCCACTCCCACCTCACTGCTCTGGCATTCTCCTACACTGGGGAATTGAACCTTCACAGGACCAAGGGCCTCTCCTCCTACTGATGTCAGACAATGTCATCCTCTGCTACATATGCGGCTGGAGCCATGGGTTCCTCCATGTGTACTCTTTGGTCGGTGGTTTAGTCCCTGGGAGCTTTTGGGCTGGGGGTGGGGGGTGGGTCTTGTTGGTTAATATTGTTGTTCTTCCTCTGGGGTTGCAAATTCCTTCAGCTTCTTCAGTCCTTTATCTCATCCATTGAGGTCCCTGTGCTCAATCCAATGGTTGACTGTCAGCATCTGCCTCTGTACTTGCCAGGTTCCGGCAGAGCCTCTCAGGAGGCAGCTATATCAGGCTCTTGTCAGCAAGTACTTCTTGGCATTTGCAATTTTGCCTGGGTTTGGTGTCTTGTGTATGGGACGGATCCCCAGATGGGGCAGTGTCTGGATGGCCTTTTCTCCAGTCTCTGCTCCATACTTTGTCTTCATGTTTCCTTTAGACAGGAGTCATTCTGGGTTAAAAATTTGGAGATGAGTGGGTGGCCCCATCTCCCAACCAGGGGCTTTGCCTAACCTCTGGATATGGTATCCACAGGTTCTCCCTCCTCTTCGTTGATCATTTCAGCTAATTTCATCTCTGTTGGGTTCTGGGATCCTCTTGCTTTCCTGGCATCTGGGACTTGCTGGTGGCTACCCCAAGTTCTCCATCCCCCATTGCTACTCATCTCTGTTCAAATTCCTGACCATCTGTATTTCATCCCGTCCTCTTTCATACCCGATCCTATCCCACCCCTTTCTACCTCTAGCTACTGATGCTATCCAACTGTCAAGTTCTGTTCAAGCAATAATGCTATAAAGTATTTTCTTTACAAATTGCCATCAATTGTCTTCTTGCCTTAGTTTCTTTTGAGTTTCCTTTCTGTATTTAGAATCACCAAGCAGATAAATTACACAAACATGAATGTTTGTTTCAAGGTGTGGGGAAATGAGCAGTAATAAATTTAATTTCCCATAGGAATTAAGATCATCCATAACTAGGTGAAGCTAAAAAAAACTGTGGCTGCCCACCCTTACTGGGAACTTGACACTATTGTCATAGCCAGACCTCACCCTATTGTAGGGCTGTGGCTTGCACCAGTGGGCATGGGTTCTGTTGGGCTCAGTCGTGGGTCCCATGTGGCTGCAGCTTCAAGGGGCTAGGGCCACGCCTCAGAGGGCAGAAGCATGGGAATTTGACTGTGCTTACTCCATGCATTGGGCTGTGGGAAGTCATGTGACTCAGCTCTGGGATGGGGGGTGAAGACAACAAAGACTGAGGTCCCGTGGGGGCGGAGCTCTTAAGTTAGGGGTCCCTGGGGCAGGTGTCGGCTGAAGACCCACTGGTCTCACCCCTTGGGCTCTCAGGTGCTGCTGAGAGGCTGCGGAAGGGATGAGACATGGAATTCAGGCTGGATCCATCCATAGCCAAAGAAGCAAAGGGGAGAAGATGAGCTCTGGTCAATGCCCAGCAGAAACTCTTGATCAAGGCAAGCGCTTGGTCTTGGCTAGGTCTTCGTGGCTGGAACGCAGAGAGGTCCTAGGTGGGAGGTTAGGTGGTTGGTTCTCCATGGTCTCCTATGTTGGGCCCCAAAGACAGTTTTAAAACGTTTATTGTCATCTCAGGAAGTGAATGAAGTAGTACTGCATGTTCTCAGGGCGGGCCTGAGTTTAAATACCTTTTACAAGTAGGAGGAGGGTCTGGGAAAAAAAGCTTAATTGGCTATGCCTTCTGGCCTTTAGGTCAGAAGATGGAGATGTCTTGAGGTTTTGTGGCCTGTGTCAAGACCTCTACCTGTGCTAAGAGACAGATGGCCACAAACCATTCTTTTGGAGGGGCTGTAGAAGGCTGTCCTACCTGCCTGAAAGGCATGGTTCTATGGAGGTCTTCTGCCTCTTGTCAGGAGCCTGAAGTCTGGGAGCATGGAGAAATGTATGCCATTCCTTGAGGTCTCCAATCTGCTGGGTCTCCAGCCATCTCTAGCTGTGTTCGAACAGAAACCATGCTGTCCTTCCATGGTCCTACACCCTATGTCATTCCAGAATATTCAGAATACTTTTGAGTAGGAACATTTTCATTTATGCTTTTTTCTCTGTATGAAGAAGACAAAATTTACAATGTTGCTTTTGCAACTTAAGTGTTAGACGTCAAGCACAGAGCCATCATTATTACTTCAACAGCTGGTGCTCAATTTTGTTGATTCTTCCAATTTACTCTGATCTAGAGATTTGGACAGTGCTGAAACATGAACATAACTGTCCTTGATGGTAGATATTTTCCAGACTGCCTAAAAAGCTTCCAGATTTTCTAGAACCTTCCTCTTTCTGTTTTCTTTGTTGCTCACATCCTTTGTTCATTCTAGCCACACTTGAGACAGGGGAGTTTCACAGCTTGCTGTGGGCTTTAGGTGGGCATGAACAGAATGGTTTCTTTCTCTGATACCATGAAGTGAATTCTTTAACCACACTCTGTGAGATTGTTTTGTGTAACCATTTTTCACTAACTATGTTTCACCCCAGAAAAAAAAAATATAATAGGAAGTTATTGCTGTCATTCTTCTTGGTGAAATACATCCCACCTTCTACCTCAAGTCCTTGTTCTCATTTGTAACTGTTTTTTGAGAAGCTGTTTACTTTTTTATTATTTTGTAGGTAGTAGTTTTGTAATAAGCTATTCTTTTTACTTTCATTCCCTGATATATGAAATCCCTATATAAGCATGCACAGGAGCCATTCAGTCAATATCTGTTAAATAAACGAAATTTCCCATCAGACTGAGGAAACTTAATGTTTTCTTTTTACTGAGACTTGCTCTGCTCACTTCTTGTCACAAGTTTTTCTCCATAAATGTCATGACAACTTTGCTAAATTTGGTAAGGTTAAAGAAATATCCTTTCTGAAGTAGTGAAGGATTCATGTTTATTCACTTTTTTAAACAAAAAAAGATGAGAGAGTCATAAATGAAAAACAAAATTGTTCTATAAGACCTAAGAGAAGGGTAAGAAAGGACAAATATTGAAGAGAAAGGATTTCTCACTCTAACTTGTCTGAACTTTATTCATTGGCTCTTATAAAAGAATGAAATGGAATATAAGAAATTATATTCCTACTGTGAAAGGCCAATCTATGTTTTATTTTATATAATGAGAGATGATTGAACACTAGCATCCTCATGTTTACTTTGTATTGCCTGGAAAAAGGCCTTCTGCATGATAAACAGGTAAATGACAGACACTTTATACAGAGGTTGAAATAACCTCCCCCCACCCCCTAATTTCCCAATGAAAATGTGAAGAAAAGCTGTGTGGTAAAGACAACAGAGCTACCAGTGTTATTAGGTAAGATGGAGCTGACCAGATCAAATACAGCAAAAATGACAATTTGAAACTTGGAACAACTAATGGGTGCTAAGATGCTGTGAGAGTCTGAGCCTTTACAATTGTCGCTACCGCTACCATTTGTTCACACTCTGGAATGTTTCTGTAAGACTGAGGATAACAGATATACACTCAAGTACTTAATAGAGCTGAGGTTTCAACATTACAAAATGAGACCTTTGAAATCATTGTGGTCAGTTGATTTATCTTTTGCATAATTTCCTGATGCTGCTGCAAACTTCAGCATATCTTTTTCTCTTGATGATATGCTTTGTCCATATTGCTTAAATCTGAATATCACATGCATGCACACATACACTAGGCAAGGAATCACTTTAATTATGAGATTGTCATAGTTCCATTTCCATTGTTATGATAAAATACTTGACAATAAACGACTTATGGGAGAAGGGATTTATTACAGCTCACAATTCCAGTTGCAGTATATCTGTGATGAGAGAAGGAATGTGAAGTAAATAGTCCCATAAGCTCCACAGTCTCAAGCAATGGGAGAATGACATATACTTGCCTATTCTTATGTCACCTTTCCTTTTATTACTATCCAGGACCAAACATAGGGAACAGTGTTGTCCCTCCTTTAGACTGAATAGCTACACTCATTTAATGTAATCAAGGAATTCATGTATACCACAGAGAGACAAATCTAGACATTAGCCTCTTTGAGACCCCATTTCCCAAGTAATTGTACATGGCTTCAATTTATAATTAAAATTAACCATTGCTGAAATATTGAAATTCCTCAAATTATTCCATTTTCATTTCAGTAAAAATGCAGCTTAAAAATTGTGATAGCACGGTCTTCTGCTGGAAGGTCTCAAGAAGAAATTAAATATGCAAAAGAAGGTAATGGATATGAAATTCCCTAAAAATAAAGATAGGTAACATTTGAGACATTACTGTAATTGTGTTATAAGCACTAACCTTCTGTAAGTATCTACTATATTGGCAAAATTGTACGGTGATTCTTTATCTATATCATATTTAATTTTCAAAAAATTAAAACACAAGTAGTATTCTTGGATCATTTCTACTGATAAGTAATTGAAACTTATGTAATTTAAACAATGATTCCAAGGACATTCAACAAGAGAGTTTTATATTTAACAATGAAACTCAAGCTGATTTCAGAAGAGAGATTTTACAAAATAAATATGTTTTTCTTGGCTTGAGATACTGAGATGAACTCAGTTATTTAAGAAATTATGTTATCTTACTATACATTGA
The DNA here is from genome assembly GCF_004785775.1 of Grammomys surdaster. Lineage (NCBI taxonomy): Eukaryota > Metazoa > Chordata > Mammalia > Rodentia > Muridae > Grammomys > Grammomys surdaster. The sequence goes on from NW_021620876.1 coordinate 2,926,400, forward strand.
AATATATAGTACTTTAAATCCAAATTTAACATAGATGACTTTTAAAGATAAATCAACTAGAGGAATTTGAGCTTTTAAAAATGTGAATAACCTTAAATATAAATATTGGGCAAAATACAGGTGACAACCAGGTAGGGTAAAGCAGGTGAAGTGGTCAATATAGAATGATTGAGTTTCCAGATATTCCACATTGATCTATTCTGTAACGTAGTTATTTGGGTTCTGTTTAAGACTGCTATCAGGACATACTGTCACACTTGGTACTATAGTACTCCAGAAATTACTTACTCATTCCTTGCTCCTGCTTGATTATCAATGTATCAGTCTTTATCACTTGGAATTTGCTTGTTTTCTCCAAAGTTATCTGACCCATGTTTCTTTTTGAAATACATTGACTTCTGGGAAACTAATAGATTTGCACAATGAGTTTTTTAGCGGAGGTGAAGCAGGAAGGGGCAGAAGAGTAACAATACTTCCCACCTAAACCCTAAGAATGGATAACCATATATATTCTAGGCATTGTACCTCTTCCAGAATTTTATTTCCAAACAGAAAAGCTGTATCATTTTCATATTTCTTATGTCAGAACAGATAACTATAATGTCAAATTTTTTATCAAGATGGAATTCTCTTTATTACCAATTGACTGGAGTGTGCATTTGTTTTGTCTCATGATGAAGAAAACTTTTCCACTTACATAGAAAACAAAACTTTCTTCCAAACTTCATTTAGTACATAATCTAGATGTAATATTAAAGGTTTATGGAATATCAGGCCACTAATTTCAGCCCTGAAAGATAAATAATGTTGAATATTAGATGAAATAGAAGCAGTGACGTGATATGTCAGTCTGTTTCCTCTGTTGCTATAACATAATACTTGAAGCATGGCAATTTATAAAGGAAATAACTTGAATTTTGAGTCACAGTTTTGTAATTGAAGATCACGGTGTGAGTCTCTGCAGACTTCTGAGGAGCAAACTATACAGTTTTTACTCATGACTGAAAATGGTAATGTAGAAGAAGCCCAATTTTATTGATTGCCCATATCCATAAGAAAATCACTAATCCACTTGTGAGGTGGATCCCTGATAACTTCAAACACCTGTAAAAGTTTTCCTTAATTCTCAGCACTATTGCTCCAGAGACAGCCTTCACCATGGGTCTTGGTGGAAACAGAACATATATAAATTACTGTATAGGAGTAGGAAAAAGAAATGAATAGATGATGGAGGTCAGTGGTTACTCTGTTGGTGGTAGTTTTGGTTTTGGTGGTGGTAGTTTAGGTGTTGGTGGTGGTAGTAATGGTGGTGGAGGTGGTGGTGATGTTGGTGGTGATGGTGATGTTGGTGATGGTATCGATGGTGATGGTGGTGCTGATGGTGGTGGCAGCAGTGGTGGGTGGTGTGTAATACAGGAGATATTAGAAATACTTTGAAACATAAAGAGAAATTATCTTACCCAGGCAGGTGATGCCAAAGGAAGACTTCATTCAGAAAACATGGTCTCTGATGCCTCTTAAAGAAAAAAATAGCAGATTATGAAACAAATATGAAATAAAGAACAATGACAATGACCTGGAAGTGAACAAAATCTTATCATTCTCGTGGAAGAATAAAGGTCAGTATACAGATAATCCTGAGCTAAAATAGAAAATCATATGCCTTCCTCTATGCCACATGATACTGTGTGTCACATATGATACAACCCTTGACTGTAGCCATGTAATCTGAAGAATTACCCTCTGACACAAAATTAATAACCACTAATGCAAAATGACACATCATTGCATTTAGTTAGCTGTTAGCATCCCCAAATTCCTCAGAAATTGCTAATTTAAAACACAGTAGCAAAAATGTAAGGTAACATCCTCATGAATTTATTGATTTATTTGTTTGTATAGCAAATATTCATTATGGAACAATTTCATGTCAGAACTGTGTGACGGTCAAGATTCAATTATAAGTGAACACTGTATACAAGACATACAAGGATACCATAACAAAAACAGTCTGTCTTAAGGCAGAAATATACAGAAGATAATTAGGATAAAATTCAAATACAGTCCTGGTATTTTGACAGGAATGGACTTCCTGGCTCACAGCCATGCTAGTCTGAGCTGAAGTTTTATAGATATTTATATATTTTCAGATTTCATAAAGCCTTAGAACTTCAAAAATTATTTTGCCAGGTTAGAAATTGTTTTCATTTAGTTGTGCCTCTCGTGTGAGATTAAACCCAATGAACTATAAAAAATGTCCCATTTTTTTATGGTCACCCATAACATAAGAAGCCAATAGTAGAAAAGAGAATAAATTACATGTTTTGGTTTAATATTACACAAACTGCAAAAAAGCAGAAAGCAATGAAGTAAAATTTATAGTTGTTCCAAAAATATATAGTGCCCAAAGTGTGGGCATTATACGTGCTAGAACTCGAAGAATGATTATAATGTGGAAGAGGCTGGTGGAAATCTTTCAGAATGGAAGGTACTGGAACAGCAATGGCTTGTGACACTGAATAGAATATGATATGGTGGCCTACAAACTGTTGAGAAGACTACGAGTGCTCATGTCTTCCAAATATTAGTTGTTAAACATGGTGCTTTTGAATAAAAAAGTACAATGTTTATCCCAATATCCAAGTAACTGTGTGACGGTATTCTACTGAGTGCTTCAAGAGGCATACACAAGGGTGAAATCAGAAAAAAACAATGTCTCGGAGGGAGATGTATGAGCCTTCGAAGTTGTCTAATCATGATCAAATTCTATCCCTAGGGTGGTGAAAATAATGGAAAGAACAGGAATTTTAGATTATCCTATGTCTCAAATGAGTGTCAGCAAGGTAGACCTTGAGCCAAAATGCTCACAGAGCAGTCTCGAGACACCAGGATCAAGCCTCTATTAGTATCTCTGTAGAATTTCACCAATCGCTTGGGGCAACTGTATCATGTGACCTTAGTATACGCATGCTGGGAAACACGTGGTACATCATCAGTTACTGTTTCCAACAGGAATATCACATTTTTTTTCACGGTCACCAGGTTATCTCGAACAAGTAACTCCATTATTAATTAAAAGTAACACAAATGTTTATTCTATAGAATTGTTGATAATTAACTGAATATTAATGCACAACACAGGTAAAAATATTGTATTGAAGCTGTAGTTTTTATTACAAGTTTGATGACTTTAATGATTATGGTAAATACAGTTTAAAAATAACACTTGTTTCATTGAGTTAGAGATATCAGAATGCTGTTAGTCTTTTCTGCAGGATACAAAGTCACCTTTGCTCCTAAATTTGTAGGCTAAGTGGTAGTAAATAGAAATTATTAGTATGTTTCAGTTTGCATAGATGGTAAAAAGTGAAGGAATGCTGTTAGATTATTATCATATTTAATAAGACAGTATAGCAGGGGAGTAACAAAACCTCCAAATCAAATCCATGGTACACTCGTGAAAAGAATTCCTATAGGGAAATAAATCTGGGTACACTTACAAAATTTGAGCTAAAAGAAGTAATTTTGTTTCAGACTTAATAATATTTAAAGAAGGAAAAGCCTCAAATGTGTATATTTTCAATCATTTTAAGTTTAGGTGTTTTAAAATTTGATATTAACAGATGAAACCTAAGAATAAATTAAACCAATGGGAAATCGTCTCTGAGTCTAACTGAGTAGGAAACTAATTGGTGATTAGTGAGTTCCCATGATCACTAAGAAAATGAACAGAGGATACAATGAAGAAAAGAAAACCAGGGCTTTCTCTTATACAAAATTTAAAGAGCATTAAATGAAAGAGAAAGAAAATGCTAAATTCAGAAATAAAGATAGGAAGCAAATGGTGAGCACTAACATGGGAATAAATACCTTAAGATAAATTTGGACACTAAACCGTATTTGAAGAAGAAACACATTTACCATGGAGAAGTTATTTTTGAGAGAAATTTATCTGAGAGACAGAATTCTGGGTGTAGAAGATAAGCATTTCCTTGGGAGCTCAGACCCCTGGATACAAGTATACCTTAACATTTCTGCAAGAAATACAACAATAGAGATAACATTGCAAGATCCTGAGTGAATTATTGGCTAGGGAAGGAAGGTTGGTACTGGCTCACCTCTAAGCATGTGCTCAGGCAGAAGATAGGGGAGCACCCTCATAGAAGCAGGGAGGGGGGGTGGGATAGGGGGTTTCTGGAGGGAAAACTGGGAGAGGGAATGGCATTTGAAATAAAAATAAATAAAATATTCAATAAAAAAGAAACTAAAAGAGACATATTAAAGATATCCAAGTACATGTCATATAAAAGGATGTGCTTGACAAATACAAAGCTTTGGGGGGATGGAATAGTGAATATATTTAGAATATATGAAATGGGCTAGCCTCAGCTAGAAGGACATTTCTGTCTAAAATGTAAAATAGAGAAATGACAGTGAAAATGACAGAAAGTGAATATTTTCACATAAAGTCTCTCAGTAGATCAAAGAGACTACTTCTTCACTCCTCCTTTAACCAATCATATAATTTTTCTTCACTTGCTGAGTTTTACTGTCAGACAAGCTATGTTGGTCACATCAAATGTCTAGGGCTCTTAAGATGCCTGGAAGTTGTTCTACCTATTCCTAATAGCATTAATGAAATTATTCCATTAAGATACAATTTAGGTTAACATTTTATTGAATTAATTTATTTAGATTGAGACTGATTACTTAGTGTCAGGATAATCACCCTGGAAATATTTGAATAAAACTCCAATTAATTTAATTAATTCTTTATTTACTTTAGCATTCTAGATATAATGAAAGAATCTGTTCCATTAATGAGGCTTTACCAGCCCTGATTATCAAATGAAGATAAAATGAAACAAGAACATTACATTTATATTCTTTTTCTGCAAAGAAATTTCTGTACTAATCGTAGTCAGATAATTTGCATTCACAAATTCTAGAATAAAGATCATGAGTGATAGTAAAATATTCAACTGGCATTTGAGTTAGTTATTACTATGAACTGAGATAACAACTTAAAATGGCTATTTTGTTGTTCAATATTTATTAATTAATTTATTTATTTATTTACATTATGAAATAAATGGCTTAACATACCTTAAGATATATATGTAGTAGTATATAATATATATAATCTATATACAGTGTATGTATATAAGTATATATGTTTATATATTTATAAAAATCATATATATATTTATATATATATATATATAAAACACCTGTTCACAAACTTGTACACTAATCATGACTTTTAAGCAGAAAAATTCAAAAGTATATGTGTGTTCAAGACAAACTAGAACAAAGATGTTTATAGTCTTTATTCAAATCAAGAACCAAACAATATTAAGCTCAACTAACAAAATCCATGAAGACTGATTATTTTTTATACTTATGATCATTATTTTAATTTTATACAACATACAGTCCTGCACTATTAGCATATTCCAATGCTTTAGCATAAAGTAAAATATCATAATATATTTGAAAAACTGAGGTGTTTTTAAGTTCAGTTTGAAATTCATTGGGTCCCAACATTTGAAAATGTCACTGCCATTTGGTAAGTTTAGTAAGGAATATTTAAATGTCTTGAGGAATAGTACATTTTTTTCCTTCTATCCCTCCTCCCTCCGTCCTCCTTTCCTACCTCATGGGAACTTTATGTGAAAAAAAATGGTGCCTGTTAACCCACAATGTAAATGTATAGGCAAGAAGTCAAAAAGGCAGCACAGGGTAAATGCAGTGGCCACAGTCAAGGCTGTCAATGCTAGAAACTGCCTTTCGTTGGAACTCATACTTACTATTAAAGAGTCAAATAACATGGATACATTATCTGTTTTGTTATCTTTTTTTACTATCAACACTTCTGCAAGTTTCTGCTAAAATTAGAGCACCTGCCTTCATTCTTATGCTAGCCGTACTACAGGAAACGAACTAGAAGCCATCTAATTATAAAGGGCATCAGAGGCAAGAGGGAGCTGGATTTGGAATCATCGTATGGTTATATCCTAAAGCTTCTTGGTAGAGAAAGAGATTTTTCATCTTATATCTTTTGTTTGCTCGCTTCTTGTAGCACTCATACAAATCCCCACACAGAATTGAAAATGCGCCTCTAGCAGCTCCTCATGGTCAACAGTGTCTCATTGAGACACTAATCTTTATAGATTTACATTAGGAACAACCAGGCATAAATTCACATTGTGTCTCCTGCTGACAGCTGGTGTCATGGGAACTTTCTACGTCTGCCTAGGCTTTTCCTTTATGTAGCCAAGAACCTGAGGATGAGCTGCATCAAAGAACAGGCATAATGTTATATGTTCCTTCTCTAGTTCAAAATTCATGTTAGAAGTGATGCAGATAATCTCCGTAAAAGATAGCTAATGGGAGTATTTCTGAACTTCATTTTACACACACACATACACATACACACACACTCATACACACACACTCACATTATTGAACTTCTTAGTGTACCCAACCTTCTGTCATTAATTTTATTTATCCATTGAAGATTTCATAACCAAAATTCAGTTGGTTCCCATCTGGATTGCTTGTTTATTCAAAAGTCCTTTAGAGAAAGTGATTACTGCAATTGCTTTTGAATTATATTCCTTTCCACTATCTATTCATAAAGATAAAAGAAAGGAAAAACATACCAGTTTGCATACCCACTTTATGGCCCCATTTATAGTTTCAAGGTCAGTTTAAGAAGACCTTGGACAATTAAAAACAGAATGGTTACAGTTTTGTTTCTGGCTTTAATGTTTTTACTAAATATAATATTATCTGTTTTGTCTGGCTCCTCAAAGCAGAAACCAGATCATAACAGAGTGAGTGCTGAGGAAAACTGTTAACAAGATCAAGATATATATGCAAGTATGTGCTGCCACCAGCCTTTCTTCACCTCAGGAATTTATGAGGAAGCAGCAGCAATGTGGTGTGTTCAAAGCAGTTACAAATCCATGACCACAGATGCATGCTTACTGTGACTTACAGCTCTGCTGTCTTCCCTTGCCTTTCTCATCCTGTTGCTATCCTATGATACTTCCTCTTGCTTAGCTTTATTTAAAACTTCCTTCTCTTGTATTTATTTGTTCTGTTGGTTTTCCCTGCCACATTTTCTCTGAAATGGTGTTCCTCCTCTGTTTATTCAGACATACAATTATTTCTTCATTAGTTTACTCTTTTTTTCTAAACCTAAGGAAATATTTATTATTTTTTTCTTTTACCAAAGAACAAAGTAATTTATGTTCAACTGGACAAAAATGAGAAGAGTATGGGTCAGAAAAAATACACAAAGAGGATTTATACAACTCTTTTTTTGTGTATTTAGCTTCAAATCCACAAGAACTGAAATAATAAAATTTGGATCTTCTGTTTGAAACAAATGAGATACTATTTTTTAGCTCAGTCCACATGTGTATGCTGTTCCTGCTGTACATACATTTTCCAAGTCATTTGAGTCTAAGTTCTATTATGAAGGAATTTTGAATTCCAATTCTAGCTCCTAATCAATTAATTAACCTTGAGTTTGATAAACTTGTGCCTTAGTTAATTATGTATGCTCTTAGATTTTTGTTTAATTGTTGGCAACAAAAAGACAGAGGATCATAGTAAGAGACATACAATGCTGATACTCCAGAAAAAAGGAAAAGTTACAAGGAGTCAAATTTAGAAAGAAAATGGAACAGTCTTGCAATTCTAAAGAATTGCACTCTCTTAACATCCTTGATGAACTGGAGGGCCCATCCTTATTTTCATGTAAGATGACATTTAGATGGTGCTTGTTTGCATCCATGATGCCCCCTAGGAAATCCTAAACAGTGAAGCAATAACTACAGCATCCTCAAGTTTCTGATCCATAGACAAACCCCAAGATAGTCATTTGTCTTGCTTTACTATGCTAATTTTGTGGTAATTCATGCTGAATTGTTAAGAACTGGTATATATACATATACATGCATATGTATATATGTGTATATGTGTATGTGTATATGTACATGATGTATATATATCCAGGAATGCTTTCCTCTGATAAAGTCATTTTAAAAAGTTTTATTAATACCGAAAGAAATATTTCTTAAATGCATGTTTCTTTACTTGCTGATATTGACATTTACAGTCACAGTTATTAAACCTGCTTCAAATGATTTAGTGCATGTCTCCTACGCATGAGATTTAGGATGCAGAGACCTGTAATGAGCATATTACTATGGTAATATTACAAGCGTTCATTGACCTAATTGAGTGTTTGACATGGCACTAGACTCGTGTGTATTTTAAAATTCCTGATTATAAATTATTTCTGTAAACATGTTCAAAATAGTTTGAAAAAAGGGGAAATGTTAAAATCATCAAAAAATTCTTTCCCTTTTCTCTTTATCTTTATGAGAAGATGTACATCTACTATTAGTTTGAAACAGACAGAAGAATAAATCTTGAGAAAAAGACTCCCTTTTTTGAGAGTTTATTTCAGTGTGGAGTTTGCTACTGAATAGCATCTTGTTCTAGTTACTTGACTATTTCTACAAAATTGCTAACAGAAGTAATCCAAGAAAGAAATGATTTTTGAGTCACCGTTTAAGCAAATCTCCGACCATCAGTGTAGGGAGTCCACAGAAGCGGAGCTGCTCACTTGATGTCTGCGGGACTGTGAGGTGTTTGGTCACACTGCAGTGGCTAACCGGAAAGTGAGAATCTTCAGCCAATGAGAATGAATTTAGCTTTCAGGGTCTGTCCCCTGTAGCTCACTTTGCATACTAGGCTGCATGCCCAAGTGTTTCAAAACCTCCCAAAACAGTTCAAATGTTTCAAAACCTCCCAAAATAGTGACACTACTTGGGAGCACATGTTCAAACATGTGAGCCTACAGAGAACATTCTACACTAAAAGCATGACACCTCCTCTCCTTTGCATGCTATGGATGACGCCCACCACCCTGTCACCTCTTCTTCATCCTGACATGAGCTGTTTCAGTCCAAAGATTCACAGTGTCTCTAGTTCTTAAGAGTGGTTTTGACTTGTTTAAGCCCATCAGCTAACAATATTCTCCAGCCTAGATGTAGATGCAAATATTAAGATTTTATTCCTAATCTCTTACAATTTTTACATAACAATTACACATATTCTTCTGCATAATTTTCTCCTCTCTACTATTCCCAGCTTTGACCTAACTTTCCTGAAAACCACCATATAAATAGAACCTGCTGAATGTATTCAGTATTTCCTGTACGTATATTTTTCCAGGGATGACCACTCAGTATTTGGTTATGGATCAGGAGGTTCATCTCTTGTGAAATACTCTCCCTCTCTCCATCTCTTTCCATCTCTCCCTCTTTCCTTCTCTCCTTGTATCTCCCTTTCCCTCTCTCTGTCTCTCACTGTCCTTTTGTATCTCTGCCTCTCATTTTCTCTTTCTCTCTGTGTCTCTGGCCCTTTGTATCTCAGTCTTTCTCTGTCTCTCATTCTCTCTGTCTCTGTATGTTTCTCTGTTCCTCTGTATATCTCTGTCTATTTCATTCTCTATGTCTCTCAGTCTCTATCTCTCTCCATGTCTCTCTGCCTCTCTGTGTTTCTCTCTGTGTGTCTCTCTGTGTCTGTCTCTGTTTCTCTCTCTCTCTCTCTCTCTCTCTCTCTCTCTCTCTCTCTCTCTCT
>NW_021620876.1:2936072-2947928 GCF_004785775.1 Grammomys surdaster
TCTCTCTCTCTCTCTCTCTCTCTCTCTCTCTCTCTCTCTCTCTCTCTTTTTCTGTCTCCTTAATTGCCTGTAGCCCTCCATCTATGGCAGATTTCCTTCATTAAAATGCTCATTCTCACAGCATAGTTGCCAGTATTCTTAAAGAAGACATACTAGTTTTTTTAGAGATAACTCTTTCACTTTTTTCTTTTTAGCAGTAAATAAGAATTAGTGTCAGTCTCAAGGTCATTGCTAGCTATCCTGAAACTACACCACATCTCTTTTTAGAAGGTGCCCTGACAGTGAGTCCAGAGGAAGAGCAGAAGGAAAGGAGCCTGAATCTTTGTTTACCCCATGCTTCTCATTGTATCAGAAGCCACCTTCCTCTGACCTAACAGTTACATTAGACACATTTCTTTACTGGTTAGGTCATTTTCACTTGGAGAATTCCGTTATCTAAATCTAGACTATTTCAACAAGTAACATGTAGGATCAACACCCACTGTCAGAGTACTGTTTAAACTTCAGCTCAGCTTTATTCTCCAATGTAAAGTCTTTCAAAGGCCGGTAGAATCTCATCTCTAGTTTCCCAGGCAACTATCACATGTCACTCATGGACTTTCTGAAGCACACAGGTAATATTCCATCTCATCACCTCAATTTTAAACCCACAGAAAGATAAATGAAATGGATGCCAATAGATGCACAGGGATTCAGCGATAAAAGGAAAGAATAAAAAAAAAATCCAGGTGACAAAGACAAGTAAACAATCTTCTCTGTTGTTTAATATCACCCTCTGAATTCTTTGTTTTCATTTCTATTTTTATAGTGATGCCACGAGGTATTCAAAATTAGATATTATTTTTCCCTTTGGAGTTAAGGTCTTCTTCTTGCATTTCTCTGTATACAATTGACTTTCACATACAAGACACACAGCCTCTTGCAGAGAAAAGACTCAACAATTCCAAATAACTCATCTAAGATCTTTTGGGGGTTTTTCTCCCCTAGGAAATAGGAATAAAATTCAGTTTTGAACCTAAATAAGTATAATAGACTTTAGTAGGAATCATTGAAATGCTAATAATTTTTACTCTCCAAATGTCTCGAAGAGTGCCAAATTATATACTTATGATGGAATAAAATTGAAAGATTAAATTTTGTCATTAGTAATTGTGTTATTCATCAGAGACAATATGTTATAGATAATTTCAAGCTAGAGCTGGCAGCTTTGTTCACGACTGTGTTGGGTAGTAGCCAAAGGAAACTTTCATTTATGTCACAGAGAGCTTTTCTAAGATAAGTAACACTCAGGACAACAGAAGTCTAAAACCCAAGAATGAGATGGAAATTTAGTAAGGATGAGCCACCATCTCTCATCAGTTCTTTGCATTGGAAGAATATTATTTTTAAAAATCTTCGACAACAGATAGGAAGGGAGATACTTAACAAAATGCTTCCTGTCAAGGACCTGAGGTAAATTCCAGAGGCCCACTAGGGAAAAAAAGAGCTAGCCTTGGACAGTGGCATGCTTGTAATCCTAGTACCATAAAAACAAAGGCATGTGAATATCTAGGGCACAGTGGCCTGTGCCTACTCTAATCAAGTGGCAGATCAATAAGAGACTCTGTCTCAAAAATCAAGGCAGTTGGTTCCTCAAGAATGATATGGATGATATCTACAAGCATAAAAATACACATATACGTATGAGCACTTGTACACACAAACACACACACACACACACACACACACACACAATCTTCAACAACTCTTCATACTATTTAGAATTCTACATATTTTGACCCTTGTTATCCTGGTGACTCTGAATTCTTTCCTTCTCCATTCCAACCATTCTGGGGCCCATGGTGTTCAAAAGGCCACATATGCTTGCATTTGGCGTTTGGGTGCCCATACATACTAAGCTAGTAACGTTCGTCTGAGAGACAGTGTTTGAGTCCGCCACTGTAATCCTTTTTCTGCCATTTATCAGAGTGTTATTCCATGAATATTCTGTAAGAGTGTACTCTTCTGTTACTCTCTATCATCTTAACATATTTCTCAGATACCCTTCCACAGTGCTCATCAGCAGTGTGTATGTCACACAACTGTATAGTATCTATCATTTCAACTAGAAATTACAAGGCTGATATCCAGAACTTCCTTCTGTTTGCAGCTATACCCCAGTAGAGTACCTGAAACTTGGTAGGGGTGAAGTAACTACACCTATACATGCATTAGCATTATTTAATGTTGCATCTTCTTATCATTTAAGAAATATATGCATATCTCTTAACAATATGTCAAATCTTTAGTCCATTTTTAATGTTTTTGTCTTGAAATTATTTCTATGAGATGGATATTTGTTCTTTTCTGCAAAATATTTGCAGATTTATTTTATTATTTATGTTTTTCTTCATATCCTAATTGCAGCCCCTTCTTCCTTTCTGTCTTCCCAGTCCCTCCCACTCACTTTCCCTTCCCCACAATCTATTCCTCTTCCTTTCCTCAGTAAAGAGGAGGCCTCCCGTGAATATCGACGACTCTTGGCATATCAAGTTGCCGTAAGACTACCTGTATCTTCTTCTGCTGAGGCTAGACAAGGCTGCCCAGTTAGGGGAAATTTATCTAAATGCTGGCAATGTAAACAGAGACAGCTTCTGCTTCTCTGCTTCTACGTGATCCAGTTGCACAGCTGTTATGTATGTTCATCAAATGCATGTTGTCTGGTTGTCAGTTCAGTCTTTACAAGCATTTATGGGCCCAGCTTAGTTGTTTCTGTAGGGTGTCTTTGACCTCTCTAGTTCTTTCAATCCTTGGATCCCTTCCACAGGATTACCCAACCTCCACTTAATGTTTGGCTGTGGGTCTCTGCATCAGTTTGTATCAGTTGCTAGGTGAAGCCACTCTGACAAGCTCCTGTCTACCAGAATATCATTAAAAAAGCAGAATATCATTAACAGTGTCAGGGGTAGGGTCCCTTGACTAACAGGGGTCTCAAGCTGAAACAGCTGAGCCAGTTCATTGGTTGGTTCTTCCCTCAAATTCTGCTATATCTTTTAACCCTGTACATCTGTAAGCAGGACAAATTGTGGATCTAAGTTTTTGTGACTGTATTGATGTCTCCATCTGTGCATTGAAAGTCTTGCCTGGATATAGGAGACGGTGAGTTCAGTATCTATATCTCCAATTCCTAGGAATTTTAGCTAGAGTCACCCTCATAGATTCCTGGAAGTTAGTATTGTCCCAAGTCTCTTACTTGTCACAGAGATATACCCTCAATCCAGTTGTATCTACCAGTAGTCTCTGTCTCTGTCCTCCCCCACCTCATCCCTCCTGTTCCCATCACCACTCAGTCACCTCCCTCCATTCATTCCATATCTAACCTATTTCCCTTCTCAGTGAGATCAAGCTTCTTTCTTGGACAATCAATTTTACTTAGCTTCTTTGGTTCTGTGTATTGCTGCATGGTTATCTTATATTTTAAGTGACATCCACTTATCGCTCAGTACATACCATGTTTGTCTTTCTGAGTTTGGTTTAACTTAATCAGGATGATTGTTTCTAGTTCCATCTATTAGTCTGCAAATTTTATGATGTTATTGTTTTTAATGGCTGAGAAATATTGCATTCTGTAAGTGTACTACATTCTCTTTATCCATTCTTTAGTTGAGGAACATCTAGCTTGTTTCCATTTTCTGAGTATTATGTATAAACCTGCTATGAACATAATTGGGCACATGTCCTAGTGGTATGGCAGTGTTTCTTTTGGGTAAATGTCCAGAAGTGGTATAGTTGAGTATTTAGGTACCACTATTTCTAGTTTTCAGAGAAACTGCCAAATTTATTTCCAAAGTGATGGTACATGTTTGCCCTTCCACCAGCAAGAGAAAAGGATTTACCCTTGCTCCACATCCTTGCCAGTGTATGTCAATTGAGTTTTGGTCTTAGCCATTCTGACAGGTTTAAGATGGAATCTCAAAGTTGTTTTGGTTTGGAGTTCCCTGATGACTGGGGATGTTGAACATTTCTTTATGTGCTTCTAGGCCATTAAAGATTCCAGTGTAAAGAACTCTCTGAATCCGTATCCCATTTTAATTGGTTTACTTGGCTCGTTGATATCTAGTTTCTTGAGTTTTTATGTTTTGAATATCAGTCCTCTGTCAGATGTGGCATTGATGAAAATCTTTGCCTATTCTGTAGGCTGCCATTTTGTCCTTTTGACAGCATCCTTTTCCTTGCAGAAGCCTTTCAGTTTCACATGAGGTTCCATTTATTAATTGGTAATCTTAGTGCCTGAGCTGTTGGTGTTCTGTTTAAGAATATGTCTACTGTGGCAATGTATTTAAGGCTATTCCCCACTTTCTCTTCTATCAGATTTAGTGTTTCTGGTTTTATGTTGAGGTCTTTGATCCACTTAAACTTGAGTTTTGTGCAGGGTTATAAGTATGGATCTATTTACATTCTTCTTGCAGACATTCAATTAGAACAGCACCATTTGTTGAAGATCCTTTCGTTTTTTTCCATTGTACTGTGTTGGCTTCTTTATCAAAACTCAAGTGTCCATAGGTGTGCGGATTCACTACTTGGCTTTGATTTGATTCCATTGATCAATCTGTCTGTTTTTATGCTAATTTTTATCACTTTTGTTCTGTAGTACAGCTTGTAATCAAGGATGATGATTCCTCCAGAAGTTCTTTTCTGTACAAGATTTTTTAGTTATGCTGTGTCTTCTGTCTTTCCATATGGAGTTGAACATTGTTCTTTCAAAGTTTCTGTAAAATATTGTGTTTGAATCTTGATGTAAATTGCATTAAACCTGTAGATTTCTTTTATTAAGATGGCCATAATTTCTAGGTTAGTCCTATTGATCAATGAACATCCAAGGTCTTTCCATCTTCTGATATCTTCTCAGTTCTGCAAAGCTTTGAAGCTATCACCATATAAGTCTTTTATTTGCTTTGTTGAAGTTACATCAAGGTATTTTATATTATTTGTGGCTTTTGTTAAAGTTGTGGTTTCTCTAATTTCTTTTGTAGTCCATTTATTTTTTGTAAATAGGATGTCTACTAATTTTTGTCATGAGTTAATTTTGAATACAGATAGTTTGCTGAAAATGTTTATGAGCTGTAGGAGCTCCTTGGTAGGAATTTGGGGGTAGCTTATGTATAGAATCATATCATCTGCAAATAATGAGAGTTTGACGTTTTTCTTTCCAATATGTATCAATTTCATCTCCTTTAGTTGTTACATTGCTCTAGCTAAAACTTCAAATACTATATTGAAGCGATGAGGAGAGTGGGCAGCCTTGTCTTGCCCCCAATTTTAGTGTAATTGGTTCATGTTTCCTTTCTTTAATTTGATGTTGGCTATCTACATGCTGTATATTCTTTGCTGTGTTTAAGTATATGTCTTGTACCCCTGATCTCTCTGGACTTTTATCATGAAAGAGTATTTGATTATGTCAAAGGATTTTTCAGCATCCAATGAGATGGTCATGGGGGCTTTTTCTTCTTTCATTTTGTTAATATGGTGGATTACATTGATGGATTTTAATATATTGAGCCATACCTGCATCTCTAGATGCCTACTTGATCACTGCACATGCTGTTTTTGAATTCAGTTCACAAATATTTTGTTGAGCATTTTTTGCATCAATATTTGTAAGGGAGCTTCGTCTGAAATTGTCTTTCTTGGTTGAGTCTTTATGTGGCTTGGGAATCAGGTAATCGTGACCTCATAAAATGAATTGGCAGTTTTCCTTTTATTTCTATTTTGTGGAATAATTAGAAAATTTTTATCTTTTCTTTGAAGGTCTGGCAGAATTTTGTGCTAATCCCATCTAGCCCTGGGCTTTTTTCTTTTTTCTTTTCTTTTCTTTCTTTCTTTCTTTCTTTCTTTCTTTCTTTCTTTCTTTCTTTTTCTTTCTTTTTTTTTTTTGGTTGGGAGAATTTTAATGACTGCTTCTATTTCATTAGGAGTTATGGGTTTATTTATATTGTTTGCCTGCTCTTGATTTAACTTTGGAAGGTGGTATTTATCAACGAAATAAATGTTGTCCATTTTATTTGTTTTTTCCAAATTTCTGGAGTATTGGTTTTTCAACTAAGTCCTAATGATGCTTTGCTTTGGATTTCCTCAGTGTTGTTCTTATGTTCCCTTTTCATTTTGGACTTTTAAAATTTGTATCTTCTATTTCTTCCATTTATACAGTTTGGCTAAATGTTTGTTTATCTTGTTGATTTTCTCAAAGAATCAACTCTTCAGTGTACTGATTCTTTGCATTGTTCCCTTTGTTTCTATTTTGTTGATTTCAGCCTTGAGTTTGATTATTTCCTGCCCTGTACTTCTCTTGGGTATGTTTGTTTCTTTATGCTCTAGAGTTTCAAGTGTAGTATTAAGTTACTAGTATGAGATCACACTAATTTCTTTATAAAGGCACGTAATTTTATGAATTTTTTTGTTAGCACTGCTTTCATTGTGTCCCTTAAGTTTGAGTATGTTGTACATTCATTTTCATTGAATTCTAGAAAGTATTAAGTTTCTTTCTTATTTTTCCTTGATCCAGTGGTCAAGAGTAGAGAAGTGTTCAGTTTCCATGAGTTTGTACGCTATATGTTGTTTCTGTTGAAGTCCAGCATAGATCTATGGTGATTGGATACGTTATAGGGGGTTATATCAATTTTCCTGTATCTCCTGAGATTTTCTTTATGACCAAGTATATGATTACTTTTGGAAAAGGTTCCATGAGATACCGAGAAGAAGGTATATTTGTCTGTGTTTGAGTGAATTGTTCTGTGGATATCTTTTAAGTCCATCTGAGTAATAATATCTGTTATCACCATTATTTCTCTATTGAGTTTCTGTTTGGATGATCTGTCCATTGATGATAGTGGGGTGTTGAAGTCTCCCACTATTAATGTGTAAGGTTTGATGTGTGACTTAAGCTTTTATAAGTTTTTTGTTTGTTTGTTTTACAAATAAGAATGTCCTTGCATTTGGGGCACAAGTATTCATAATTGAGACATTATCTTGGTGGATTTTTCCTTTGATGAGAATCATCTTTATCACTATTGATTAATTTTGGTTACAAGTCTATTTTATTAAATATTTGAATGAATACTCTGGCCTGATTCTTCAGTCCACTTGGTTCATGAATTATTTTCCAGCCCTTTATTCTGAGATAATATCTATCTTTAATGTTAAGATATGTTTCTTGTATGCAGCAGAAGGTTGATCCTGTTATCATATTCATTCTTATACTCTGTGCCTTTTTATTGAGGAATTGAGTACATTGATGTTGGGAGATATTAAAGACCAATGATTGTTCATTTCTGTTCATTTGATGGTGGTATTGGTGTTGATAGTGGTGGCGGTGGGTGGTGGTGGTGGTGGGTGTGTGCTTCCTTTCTTTTGACTTTGCCAGTACAAAATTATTTCCTTTGTTTTCTTGGATGTAGTTAATCACCTTGAGTTGGAGTTTTTCTTCTAGTGTCTTCTCTAGGGCTAGATTTGTGGAGAGATATTGTTAAATTTAGTTTTGTCATGGAATATCTTGGTTTCCTCTTCTATGATGATTAAAAGTTTTGCTGGATATATTAGTCTGGTCTGACATCTTCAGTCTCTTAGAGACTGCAGTATTCTGCACAACTGCAAGAGAAGCCCAGGTGCTTCTGGTATTTAGAGTCATTGTTGAGATGCCATATAATTCTAATAGGTCTTCCTTTATATGTTACTTGGTTTTTCCCCTTGCATCATTTAATATCTTTTGTTCTGTGAATTTAGTTTTTTTGTTATCATTTAGTGGAAGGATTTTCTTTTCTGATCCAATCATTTTTGTATTTTGTAAACTGGAAATTTTCTTCTAATTCTGTTGAAAATATTTCCTGGTACTTTGAGCTATGAATATTCTTCTATTTCTATTATTTTTAGGTTTAGTTGTTTTTATGGTGTCTCAAATTTTCTGGGTGTTTGGTGTCAGAAACTTTTTAGATGTAACATTTTATTTGACCTGTGCATAGATTTCATCTTTTGTATCTTCTATGCCTACGATCTCCTTTTACAACTCTTGTAATCTTTTGGTGGTATTTGTACATGTAGTTTCTGTTCTACTAACTAGCTTTTTCTATCTCCAGGATTCGATCACTTTGTGCTTTATTTATTGTTTCTCTTTCTGTTTTCATGTCTTGAACTGTTTTAGTCATTCCTTCACTTGCTTAATTGTATTTTTGAAGGGATTTAGTCTTATCCTCTTTGAAGTCTTTTGTCATCTTAGAAAGATGGAATTTAAGGTCATTTTTTGTACTTCAGTTATGTTAAGATACCCAGGGCTTATTCTAGTAGGATAGCTAACTCTGGAGGTACCATATTGCCCTGGCTTTTAGCCATCTTGGTGTTACAGCTATTATAGGTTTTTATGCTAATTTATGATATTATCTTTGTTGACTGGAAAGTATGTAGAATTGTGGACAGGAAAAGTGAGTGTAGGAGGTGGGGTGTAGTTTAAGGCTACTGGATATGTTTTAAGGTGATTTAGTGATCAAATACTGGTTTTGTGTCTTACCTAGTCTTCCCTAGCACCAGAAAGCATCCTAAAAAGCAGGCAGAGTTACAGGCCAGAAAATTGAGTGCAGGGGACAAGGTGTAGTTTAATGCTGTTGGATGCACTTTAGGACAACTTCGCATTAGTTTTTATTACAAAAGACATTGTCAAGTCTACATAATACATTTCAATGACACTTTCATTGAAAAAAACATTTTGCCATTTAATTTTGTATATTTAGATAAATTACATTGAGTTATATTAGAAATAATTTCCATTTCTTTTTACAAAGGAAGTATATATTAATTTCTATGAAATACATGCATATTGGGTGCCTCTAAATATACAAGGAAGAAAAGAATCTGTACCTATAAATCAATTCATGTAAAGGCACTAACAATGTTACCTTTCATGCAGAAAGTACATAAGAAGCATTTTCACTTTCTGGAAAATAAATGAATTTAATATTTTACTCTACACACTTGGACAACTTCATGTTCTGCTGAGACTCAAAGCAAATTGCACAGTAGAATCACCAGGTCCTCAGTGAGGACCATCTTTGTCCTGATCACTAACTGGAAGCATGCACACCCAAGTTATCTCCCTTACCAGTGCTTTTTTTAGAAACCAGTTGCCAGCAAGTAAACAACACATCAGTCAAGGTGAAAACTAACCGAGTAAAACTTGAATTTCCGTTATTCTAACATTTGATTAAGTGCAGTTATAACTTGGGCAAAAGAGAAGTGTTCTGTCTGTCTCTTTATTAAAGTGTTTCTCAATAGAAAGGTTCATGAGCTCTCTGTCTTCCTTTAAAATACTATTCTCACTGAATCACATGAAATTTTATGTATTTCCAAAAAAAATAAAATAGAATAGAATTTAGAGCAGATCATTTTGGGATATTGTGATCACAGCTGTCAATCTAAGTATAATTTACTGTGCTGTGATCCGTAGGTTGTTTCCTCAAGCCCATAGTATGCACAGCTAGCATTTAAATAATGCCACTATTTGAGTTAATTTCACCATTAATCTACCTAAATTAGAAAACACAATTTTTGAAATGGATTCGTCTTTATTAATTTGTACAGCAAAGTAAACTCATATTGTATGAATTTATCAAATTACTCAATATCAGACCTTTTTTGCTCTTTGAATATTCATGAAATTTTATGAGATATTTTGAACAAACATTACTATTGAAACCATCCCTTATAGCTGGATATATCTGTACATGGATGGATGTATAGTTAAATATTAATACAGATATGTAGAGATATTTGTAAGCCTCTTATAGAGTCCTCAGTAGAACTCCAAAATGTTACAGAGAAAATATTAAAAGATCAGGATACTTTGATGGTGAAGCTTTGGTGTCTCAAGAATATTCCACATACCCAAGTTGAAACATAGATTATTTAAAGTAGATCAGCTCAAGCAGGACATAAAGTGTTTGTATGTTTTTTGGCTTTTGTCAATTTAGACTTAAGTTTGTTTGCTAAAATAAAATCACAGTCTTCAGTTTATTAGGACTTAATCTTCTTTGGGGAAAGATAAAAGATGTATGGAATATGGGCCCCAAGAGAGTCCATTTAAAGTTCATAGCTGAAGTGTAAACTTGTCCCATGTTAGTGGGGAATGTAAAGCAGTGGTCAAACAGGTCTTTAGGGTACTGAGAAACATCTTGAAGTGATTCAATACTACATTTTAAAAATTATCCTCTAAATCCATCAGAAAAAGAAAGGAAAACCTGTAGTTTAAGGTTGAGTATTCTTTATGTAGGTACCAGAACATTTACAGAAATATGTTGTTTCTGATTTCTTACACAGATGCCACATGGGGAAGTAGGGAAACTGATTCCCAAGAGAAAAGGACATTTCCTTCTTCTTCTTTTTTTTGTTGTTTTGTTTTGTTTTTTTTCAAGACAAGGTTTCTCTGTATAGCCCTGGCTGTCCTGGAACTCACTCTGTAGACCAGGCTGGCCTAGAACTCAGAAATCTGCCTGCCTCTGCCTCCCAAGTGCTGGGATTAAAGGTATGCGCCACCACCTCCTGGCCAGACATTTCCTTGTAGTGCTGCATCAGGTATGTACTTCTTTATGAATAATTGATGCTGGATTTTTGTTAAGTTCTATTTTAGGATCCACAAAGCCATGCAAGGTCCTGCTATTCTTAGGTGCTTATATCTGCTGGTCTAACAGAAATTCATTAGCCCAGCCAATAGTGCATCAGGCTTTTCACTGGATAAACATATTCGTGGATCTAAGTTCATATGGTACTATACTCTGTCCTGTAGTCAGTCATTTTGAAATTTCCTAAGATCCCCTGACACTGCTTCCAAGATACAAAAATTCTTGGCCCTGCTTCTACCCAGTCAGAATTTCTCAACTGACACACCGTCTAACATCAGAATTAAGAAACCAACTGGTAAGGGAAGGGATTGGATTCCAGAATAGTCCTGTCTGCCCTTCTTGTTCCTTGTCAGTCTGAATCCAAATCTTTCTTCTGCCTGTCCTCCCTCCAGTTCACAGAGCTGAAAATGTTGCTCAGCTTGATGTAATAACGATAACTATAATCATACAAATTGCATATTCCACTCAGTGTGGCGCCACACGGCTCAGAGAATTGATGGCCTCATATAGGGAAGTAATGTATCAAAGCTGTATGACCTATGTAGAATTCAGAAAACGCCGATGCTCTCCTTCAGTTTATGCCCCTGTAACCTTGCCGCCTCTCTCAGTTGCTGTACCACAGTACAGGTAATTCATCAAAAGAGAAACATCATAAACTACCCTGCTGCCCTCTAAAGTGCCTTATTCTCTTTTCCTCCTTCTACCTTCTGATTTCAGCATCAAAGCTGGAAGGCTTTGTGATGCGGTGCAGAAGGCTTGGGGCACTAAGAATCCTGACCACTGTGTTTCATTTCTCGACCCATCCATTGCACTTTTATCAGAGACATTGCGTTCCTTCAGACACTGAACTAGTCAGAAAGGGATCGCAACTTTCAGAGAAACTACATGAAGGTCAAGAGGAGTTTCTATTGGATTTGTCAAGGAATCTAATTCAATGTACAGCACTTGATACGACTGCACTCAAGACTCTAAATACACCAGCATTTCTGCACATCCTTTGTCTCTGTCGTTCTGTCTGTCGCTTTGTGTCTGTTTCTGTGTCTCTTTTTCTTTGTGTCTCTGTCTTTGTGACTCTGTCTCTCTCTGTGTCTATGTCTCCGTCTCCCTCTGTCTCTCTCTCTCCCTCTGTCTCTCTCTCTCCCTCTGTCTCTCTCTCTCCCTCTTTCTCCCTCTCTCTCCCTCTTTCCCTCTCTCTCTCTCTCTCTCTCTCTCTCTC
>NW_021620876.1:2948028-2958013 GCF_004785775.1 Grammomys surdaster
TCTCTCTCTCTCTCTCTCTCTCTCTCTCTCTGTCTCTCCCTCTCTCTCCCTCTCTCTCCCTCTCCCTCTCCCTCTCTCTCTCTCTTTCTCTCTCTTTCTCTCTGTATGAGTGTGTGTGGTATACGTACATGTAGTACCAGAAGCTGATATATATCTTGTTTTGTTACTTCCCACTTAATCTTTATTTTAATTTTAAAAACAACTTACGTATGTGCACGCCCACATGTGTATATATGTACTGTGTTTGCGCCTCATGACCAATGAGGCCAGAAAAGAGCCTTAGATCTCCTGGAACTGAAATTACAGATAGTTGTGGGACATAATGGGTATTAGGAAGAAAACCCAGGACTTTGAAACAGCAAAAAGTGTTTTTAACTGCATAGCCATCTCTTCAATCCTATCCACCTTAGTTTGTTTTGTTTTTTTGAGACGTTTTCATTCAACTTAGAATTCACCTAGAGCTCACCATTTTGACTAGATTGGCTGGGCTACCAACCTCCATCTTCTCTCTATCCCTGGGGTTATTCATGGATGCTTTACCTAAGGTTTTTCCATAGATTATAGGGATTTCAACTCCAGCCTGCAACTTTGTACTTTAGGGACTGAGTAATCTCACTGGCTCTGTTTATTTTGACTGGGTTTGAATTTCTTTTTTGAAACAGGATCTCATATTGAATCCTAGCCTCACTCAGATTAGGATTATAGGCTTCTACCACCATAGTCAGTATTTTTGTTTGGTTTTGGCAGTTTTGATATCTATTTACATGTTCCTAAACAATAGTGCTGTGTTTAACAGGCTTTAAAAACTGATTTGCACAAAGTGATTAGTTTTTTTAAATGACATTTTCATACATCTCTAATTACATTTTTGGTATTATACACTTCTCTATTCATTTAGTTCATAATATAATTGGTAACCTTCATTTAATTGGGTAAATTTTAATTTAAGTTGGGTAAACGTCATGCTCATTGATGACTGCTATTTTATTTTATGAGCAACTATATTTTTATCCAATTTTAAGGCAAACAGACACTTGAAGTGCTTCCCATTATTTTGTTTTGTATGCTTGTTCTTCATATTAAAAGTAGTGTTTTCCTAGGATATTCTTCCAGATGAAAGGAAATCTAGGTTATAAATTACTAAATCCATACACAGTAATTACCTAGGTTGTATGACAGCCATTGCTTGGTTCTGTTTGGGAAGCAGACCCCAAAGTCTCTTTAGCTTTACTTATGGTTGAGGACATTGATAGAGTGGTTTGGTAAGCAGACTCCATTTGTTTTCTGCCCATCCATCACCTACTTTCATTACCGTGGGTGAATTCTTAGTCTTCAATACCATGTGCTCTGCCTCCTAACACACAGACAAGAAAACTCATCCCACACGAAAATGAAAATATAATCTGGCAATCCTAAAGAAACCAGCAAGAAGCTCTACAGTTTTTGTCTCATTCTGTTTGTTATTTCATAGTGAGTATAAGAGCATAGATGCCCTTGTACTTTCAATGTCTGTGGAGCCGGTTGAGCATTTCTGTTTAGAAGGTTTCTCTCAGCATAAGTCTTTCGGCAGCCAGTGTCCACTGATTTATTTAGGTCTAGCTCCTTTCCTGGACATCTGCTTCGTATCCATGTGGCTCATCTCCTTTTCCCCCTTTGGCTACTGAGCTTTATGGTCCATTTCGGGAGTTTTATTACTCTAGCAGGAACGAACATATTGCTTTATCAGTCAGTCTCCCGTTAGGACAATGCTGTGACTTGGCTAGGCCCTCCACTGTTGAATCTCCTCCAAACATATTTTACCAGGAAGAAAAGGGGAGAGGGAGACGTTCTCCCACCTAGTCACTTTGTTCCATCCTAAATCGAATGCCTTATAAAAAGCTTCATTTTTGAATATTTTGAATATTTTAAATATTCTTCATTTTTGCTTGGTAATTTTGGATTCTCTACAGTCTAGTTGTGCATTCATTATTATTATCAGTATTAGTAGTAGTATTGGTGGTGATGGTAGAAGTATTAGCAGTAGGAGTGGTAGTATATTGTGTTTTGGTTCTTCTCTTTTTATTTGTTTTATTTTAATTTTCTTTATGCCTCGAAAATTTTATATTTGTATAAATGTACCTTGGACATGTCTATCTCTCACATTTCCTTCAAATACCTTCAGAAACCTCATCACATATTAACCCCACCCTCATGTCCTTTTATTTATTTATTTAGTTCCTGTAGTCAGCTGAGTTGGATTAGGACTGCCATATACACATGGGCATGGGATGAGATCATTCTCTGGAATACCAGAAACTTATCTATGGCCACCTACATTCCTAAAGAAAAGTGATATTTTCCTCTGCAGCATTCAACTGTCAATAATGCCTCAGGTCAGGGTGGCACCTTAGAAGCTCCTCCTCCCTCCTTGCTGGGATTCTTAACTGTAGATAACCACAGCTTTTGGGTGTTCATGTGAACAGCAGCCATGTCATGTCCATTCCATGGCACTACTCCCCCTCCTTATGCTCTTACGTTCTTTTCTACTTCCTCTGTCAAGATGTTCCCTGAGCCTGTGTGGAGAGAGGATGGGATTCCACTTCATTCTTCCTCAGTAGCTCTCAGATAAACTGGGTTCTGAAAAGTAATCCCAGGACTCAGGATTGACCGTTTGGTTGGTTGGTTTTAATGTGAAAGACATAAAGCATGATTGAACCTTCTGTGGACAAAGGCTACAAAGTTCTATCCAGAAAATAGAGTGTGCTAATTAGGGATACAAATTCAGTAATATCATCCAAATGCCTAGGTATTGCTGTAAGAATGGTTATTCAAATGAGCTATTTTGTTGAGAAAGTTGCTACTGATACTAGCATCAACTAGCAGAAAAATTTTGGTCCAATAAAACTTTATTTGCAAGATAAGTGGCAGGGATGATCTGTTATATATTCTACTGTTTGTTGTTTCCAGTTTTAAGTATTAAAACATGAGAACCATTTAAATTATACCTATAGTTATTATGATATACTGAGATTTACTATTTTCTTAATTACAATTGTATGAAAATTTTCAAAAAAAATAAATAAAAATTGTATAAGATCATTGTTCTATGTATGGTTGAGAAACTATACAGTTTTCTTTTTAAAAATACAGAAATTCAAAATATTTTCCAATATTTACATTCAAACTATATTTTTAACATATAGTTCATGTACATTGTTAACACAAGCATCTTGAAAGTACACTCAATGTGTGTCATTTCAAAGCATATTTTTCATTTGTAAACAGTAGTTGATATTCATATTTTAATCACTTATTGTTTTAAACTTGAGGAGTATATTACTTTACCTCAAACTGTAAGACAATGTACACAAATATTATTAAAAATTTGAATCTTCACAGTACCTATTATGTGTTTCTCTAAAATGTGACATCATTGCCTGTAATTTATCACTTAATAGGCAGAAGTAGGAGGATTCTAAGTTCAAGACCAAATTGGGAACACAGTTATTGAGTTTAAGGCCAACCTGATCTAACTATAGACAACGAATGCATGAAATTAAGGCTGGTAATATAATTCAGTGATAGAGCTTTCTCAGCACGCTTATGACCTTGAATTTGGTATATAACAATGAAAAGAGCAAATGAATAAATAAATAGATTAAAGTTTTATAAACATATTTTATGTTCTAACTTGATTAACATTAAAATAAAATCATGATAATATCTGTCACCTTAACACACAATTTATTGATGGATCTAGCTGTCAACAATTTGCTCTCTCATTTTCTTGGAATTAGCAACCCTAGAGCATAAGAAGAGTTTTGTGTAGTCAATGACCACATGTAGTGAAGATTAATAATAGTCACGGAATATTCGAAAACTATGAACATTTATTTGGAAAAAATAAGAAAGTTACTTACCTTATTACAATTTCATACACTTCCATGACAAGACTGAAATTTTGGAATATTATCTCACCCTATGTTTTCATTAAAAGTTAAAACCTCCTTTGTTCTCAAAATCTTATTGTCTCCTAATCATGTTTACTGAAGACAGCATCTGTGATGTGTTGGAACTACATTTTTCTTTATTTCTATTTTCTTATTTATATTTTACTTTTACCATACCAACAAAACAAATTATTCTAGATGACTTACAGATATCATACATGTAATTATAAAACTGCTTTGAGCTTTTCTTCATTTATGGTATTGTCCGTGGGTTTTTCATATATAATTTTTTTCCTGTTGATGTACAGTGTCTCTAGTCCCACACACTCTAAACTTTTATCATGAAGGCATGTTGGATTTTATATGAGGCTTTTTTTCTGCATTTACTAAAATGACTTT
The DNA here is from genome assembly GCF_004785775.1 of Grammomys surdaster. Lineage (NCBI taxonomy): Eukaryota > Metazoa > Chordata > Mammalia > Rodentia > Muridae > Grammomys > Grammomys surdaster. Next base: position 2,952,357 of record NW_021620876.1, read on the forward strand.
TGCCATTAAGTCCATTTTTATTGTGGTTTATTATATTTCTCAACTTGTGTTTGCAGAAACTTCCCTGCATATTAGGGATAAAGCCAACTTGGTCATGATGAATAATCTTTTATGTATGCCTGTGTTCTGTATGCAAATATTTTATTGAACATTTTGGGTCTATATTTATATTGGATTGTGATTTTTGTTTTCGTTGTATCTTTACACGATGTGACTATTAGAATGATACTGGCTCTGAAGGAGTTTCAGAAAGACCACCATAATTCTATTTTTGAATAGTTTAAGGATTTGATATAGATTGTCTTTGAAAATCTGATAGAAGCCTCATGTGGACATGAACTTTTATTTAGCCAGAAGATGTTGTACTACTATTTCAGTCTTATGTGCTATAGGTCTGTTCAAATAGTTGATTTCTTCATGCTTTAATTTTGGGTTGTTCGGATTAATCTAGAAATTCATTCATTTCTTTTAGTTTATTTCAGTTTAATGGAGAAAAGGTTTTTAATTTATTCCATTATGATATTTTGAATTTTTTGATGTTTGTTTTATTGTTTCCCTGTTTAATTCTGATTCTGTTAATTTGAGCTATCTATTCCTTTTGGTTAGATCAAGGTCTGTTCTTGTTCCTCTTCTCAAAGAACAAGCTCTTCAATTCATTGATTCTTTGTACTGTTTTCATTTCTATTTTATTGATTTTCTCATGGATTTTTATTATTTATTACCAACAACTTTTATTTGCTTTGTTTCAGTTTTCATTCTTACCTCAATTTTTTGTGCCTTTTCTGATATTTTGATGTAGGCATACAGAGATATAAATTTCCTTCTCAGGACTGTGTTCCCTGTGTCCCAGAGGTTGTGTTCTATTGTGATTTCCTTTTCTCTTAGTTCTAGGAAAGTTTTTTATTTCTCTATTGTTTGACTCATTATTCATTCAGTAATGAGTTGTTTAATCTACATGAATTGTATGCTTGCTGTATGTGCTTTCTGTTAATTCTGAGTTTTATTGCACTTTTCTCAGGATAATATGAGGAGTTATTTCAATAATTTTGAATATTTAAAAATTTTATTTTTGTAGCAAATTTACTCTTATAAAAGCTTCTGTATACTGCTGTGTAGAATGTGTACTCTTTTGTGTTTGTGTGGAATATTCTGCAGATGTCTGTTAAATCAGTATGAAGTTGATGTCACTTAATTCTGATGTTTCTCTGTTAACTTTTTTTTGTCTTGAAAACCTGTATATTTGAGGAAGTGAATTATTGAAACCACCAACTATTATTATACTGGCATAAATTTGTGCCTTTCAAACAAGTAGTGTTTTTTTTTGTTTTGTTTTTATTTTTTTGCTTGTTTGTTTTCATGATATTGAGTGTCCCAGGGCTTGATGCTTTATGTTTAGGATAATGATGGTATTTCTACTCACTTGGAACTTCCTTCTTGTTTAGCTTCTTTGAATCTGTGGAGTATAACCTGGTACCTGTATTTTATGGCCAATATCTACTTATAAGTGAGTACATACCATTGCATGTCCTTTTGTGACTGTGTTCTCTCAATCAGGATGATATTCTCAAATTGCATTCATTTGCCTGAAATTTTCATGATGTCTTGGTTTTTAATAGCTGAGCTAATTCAATTGTGTAGATGCACCACATTTTCTTTATCCATTCTTTAGTTGAGGGACATCTAGGTTGTTTTCAGTTTCTGACTATTACAAACAAAGGTGCAATGAACATATTAGAACAAGTGTCTTTGTGTGACATTGGAGCATCATTTGAGTATATGCTCAGGAGTGGTAAAGCTTAGTCTTGAGTAGAACTATTCCCACATTTCTGAGAATAAAACAGTCATAAGAGGCAGATAGAAAGAGAAAACTGGGAAGAAAAGGGTATTGGGAGGGGAATGGGGGATTCAGGATCATGTATGTGGAAGGGCAGGAGGGATGGCTAGATGGCCATGAAAATGAATGGAAATCTGTAACTGATGGGGGTGAGGAGGTGGGAAGCATTTCCAGGACAAGAAGGAGATCTGGAATAAGGTATGTGTCCAAGAATCAATGAGGGGGTGACCTTAGTTGTGACTCACAACATTGGGAATAAAGAACTTGAAGAGGCCACCTCCTATAGTCAGACAGGAACCACAGTAGAGCAATAGAGACACCAACCTACCCACAAAACTTTCATTCCAAAATTTATCCTGTCTAGTAGAAATGCAGGCACAGGGAATAGAGCAGAGACTGAAGGAATGGACAAATAATTACCTACCCATCTTGAGACTCATCTAGTAGGCAAGCACCAACTCCTAACTCCTATTTATAATACTCTGTTATGCTTGCAGACAGGAGCATGTTGTCCTCTGAGAGTCTCCACCCATCAGCTGACTCAGACAGATAGAGATACCTACAGTCAAACAGTAGATTGAGCTTGGAGATTCTTATGGAAGAATAAAAGGAAGGACTATGACCATGAATGGCATAGGAACTCCACAGGAAAACCAACAGAATCAACTAACCAGGACTCTTTGGGCTCTCAGTATGAACCACCAACCAAAAACAAAACAACAACAAAAGCAAAACAACAAAAAACAAACAAAACAAAACAAAACAAAAACAAACAAACAAAAAAACAAGGGATGGACCTAGGCCTCCCTGCTTATATACAACAGATGTGTACCTTGGCCTTCATGTGGGTCCTGAACAATTGGAACTGAGGCTATCCCAAAAGCTATAGCCTGTACTTGGGATAGGATTTCTAGCTAAGCTGACTTGTCTGGCCTGAGTGGAGGAGTAAGCACCTAGCTTTGCAGAGACTTGAAGTGCAGTGGTGGGGAGGGATATCAGGGGCCGCCCACCTGCCCAGAGGAGAAGAGGAGGATGGATGGGGGAATGATAGTGGAAGGAGTGACTAGGAGTGGGCAGTGAGATGGATGTAATGTAAATAATTTAAAAACAACCCAGAATTTAAATTTAAAAATATAATAATGGCATTTTAAAATCAACTATATCCTTGAATAGAGTAAAGTGTCTATGTTTATATCAGCTGATTATTTTATTTGAAGTCTATTTTGTCATATATTAGATTAGTAAGGTCGGCTTGCTTCCTTATCCCACTGACTGGAGTCCCATTTTTGTCCATCATTTCATTTTAAGATAGTGCCTATCTTTAAAGCTAAGGTGTATTTTTTGTAGGTAACAGATTTTTTTTCTTGATCCATTAAGTCTATGTCTTTTGACAGGAGTTTGAGAGCATTGATATATGAAGTTATTCTTGAAATGCATGTGTTTATTTTGGTCATTGCATTGATTCTTGGTTGTTTTGTGTTTTTAGTGGTACTTCTTGCTTTAATACATAGGACTTCATATTTCTTTCAACAATGCTTTGCTCATTTCTGTCTTCAGCCATCAATATTGCTTTCTGTAATTTATTTAGCTTTCATTTGTTATATAGAAATAATTTTTAGACTATTCTGTACTATGGAAAATTACTCTCTCTCCTTCAGTTACAGCAGATATTTTGTTCGGTATATTAGTCTAGGCAGGCCATCATTACATTTAGGTCTCGGAATACATTGCTCCAGGCTCTTCTGGATTTCAGTTTCCACGGATAAATCACTTTTCAATATACTTCCTTTGTTATATATACCTACTGCTTTAATTAAGATATATCATGAGTTTTTCTTTTTCATCTTATTTATTTGATGTTCTGTGTGCGTTTTGTAAATGTATCAGTGTGTCTTTACTCAGTCTGTGGAAGTTTTGCCTGTGAGTTTTTTCAAGATCCTGTCTATGCTATACACTTGTAATTCTTATGCATCCTATCACGCCAAAGTTTGTTTCCTTCATATTATCCATCTTTTCCTATATGTTTGTATTTCTTGCTTATGTGGTCTAGATTCCCTACTTTAAAAGTCCAAATAACCCACCCTTCATTGTAATTCATTCTGCTTGTAAGGCTTTCCTTTGACTTTTCTAATTGAGCTATGGAGCTTTTCAATTCCATCTTAATTTTAGCTTGAGTCCTCTTCAATTTTCTCATTGAATCAGATTCTCCAGTCCTGGACTTTCCTTTTCCTTTTCATCTGTCAAATGTTTGTATGTGTGTTTGTGTTGTTCTGTTCAGTTTAGTTTAATTTAGTTTTTGTGTATTGTTTTTTGTTTTGTTTTCTTTTTGAACATCACTGAAGAGTTTGTTCTTAAGTTCTTTTTTCTTAATTTCAGAGAGCTATTTCTTTGTGCCTTGTAATACTTTTCTTAATCTTTGATTAGGTTCATGATTTTTCTTTTAAATTTACTTTTCCAAGGTCTCTTTATTCTCATTGGCAAATATTTCTGCAGAACAGGTAGAGTTTTATAGAGAAGTGTTTTACTTAGTTTTATATCACTGTGAGGATAGACCATAACCAGGCAACTTGTAGGAAAATGAGTTTATTGGGGACTTAAAATTTCATAGGATGTATACATGATTATTATAGTGGGGGCATGCCAGCAGGAAGGAAGGCATGACTCTGGAGCAGTAGCTGAGAGCTTATGTCCCTTTCTGCAAATGGAAGAGAGAAAGAGTGTGGGGATAAGATAGCATTAGAGAGGAGAGTACAGGAAAGACTGTAATGGTGTTTTTTGAAAACTCAAAGCCGATTACAAGGTTCCCACTTCCTCCAACTTTGCCATCTGTCCTATTTCTATGAAACAATTTTACCAACTGCTGACCAGGCACCCAAATATTTAAGCCTTTTTCAGACCACCACATTCCAATCCCTACTCCCCATAGATTTGTGGCCATATCATAATGCAAAATCCACAGAGTCCAACTTCAAAAGTCCCCATTGTCCTTCAGTTTCATATTCCAAAGACTAGGCAAACTCATAATTATAACCTCCTGCAAAATCAAAACGAAAAGCAAATTATACACTTCCAGCATCTATATTACAGAATATGCATTACAGGTTGAAATAGAAGAAATGATCATATTGTGGGGAAATATTGAACCAAAGCAAGACCAAAATCTATCAGTGCAAACTTCAAATTCTGTAGTTCTATACTTACCATGAAAGGACTTAGGTGGCTCTATCATCCCAGTTTGATGACTGCAACACATTCCTCTCTCTTGGCTTACTTTCAATCTCAATATTCAGCTCTCCTTGGTATTCATCTCACAGATCTGGCACCTCCAACATCCAAGAATATCCATTGTCATCTAGGCTTCACTTTACAGCTTTATGTAAGAACTTCTCTGTACCCACATGCAGGGATTCCTCAGCCACAGACCAGGCTTCAGTGAATTTCCTTAACCATAGGGACAAATTCCACAATGGCTTCATCCCTGGTTCCTTCATGACACTACAGCTAGAACCATATGGTTGATTCTCCAAAGTTAGATTGTCTTACTGAGATAGAACCTGATTACCACCATAAATTACATTTTCTTTTTTAAAATTTACTTATTTATCACAGCCATGGCTCTCTGGTATCAAAATCTGTTTTAGTTACTTTTCTATCATTGTGGTGAGACTCTATGACCAAGGCTTATAGTTTCAGAAGCTCATTCCATGATCATGATATCAGGGAATATGGCAGAAGGCAGGCAGACATGACACTGAAGCAGTAACTGAGAGCTCACATCTTTTCTGAAAATAGGAGGGAGGGAGGGAGGGAGGGAGGGAGGGAG
>NW_021620876.1:2958113-2971908 GCF_004785775.1 Grammomys surdaster
GAAGAAGAAGAAGAAGAAGAAGAAGAAGAAGAAGAAGAAGAAGAAGAAGAAGAAGAAGAAGAAGAAGAAGAAGAAGAAAATGATGATTAGGGTATGGTGTGGGCTTTTGAAACCTCAAAGGCTACTTCTAGTGACAAACCTCCTTATCCTCCTGAAACATTTCTACCAACTGGTGTTTAAGAATTTAAACATATTATCTTGGGTTTCTTCTCATTCAAACTATCACAAGATGTTACTAGCTTCCTCTATCATACTCTTTATATTTTGGGGATGAGGTCTGGACAAGCTGGCTTCTTCTGTTAGTTTTAAGTCTGATATAGACAGAGTTTGATAGTGAGTTAACATTAGATGTTGGAAATGGTTTTGATGGTACGGTGTCAAGTGGACAACAGGAACTGGATTGCTGTACAAGATGTGTCCCCTGGTTCAATTCTGGAGGGTGGGAGTATATCTGACTGCATGAAGAGGTTAGATATGGTGTGTGGGGGATGATCTGTAGATTGAGGAGTAGGCAGGGTGGGTGCAGTCTCAAATTTAGATATTGGCTGTAGTATAAACAAGGTTGGGCAGACTAGGCTGGGGTACAGGATGTGGGGCCTGTTCTATATATGGCAAGGTGGAGAGGGTATAAGGAGGAAATGTTCAGGACAGCTCATGAGGCTAGAATCTGGAGAAGGATGCAGAAGATCTATCAAGATAGAAAGGTTTATGTAGCATTTGAGGGGCAGGCGAATCTAGGACAATGGACGGTGAATGTTGGTTAGATAGGATTCAGGAAATGGAGATTTAAGGGAATTTCTTTTTTTTTTAAATGTACAAAATGAGATGAATTTCAAGTTTAATTTTACTAAGAAAGTTTGTTTTGGTTCAAAAATAAGTGAACCTGTTCAAATTAATTTGCATTTTGGATATTAAAGTATTTTCCACATTAGCAATAAAAATAATAGATTTATACTCTGACCTTATGAAAATGGAAAGTAGATAGAAAGTGATACTTGTGAATCACTTCTTTTTTAAATATATTTGCATGTACAAGTTCAAAACTACAACTCCAGAGAACATCAAACTTACATTTATTGGTGGAATCTTCTTTTAGAGAAGGTGTGAACTCCTGCAGACCCCAGCTATTGTATACAGTCTTTTGTTTTTCTTTGTTTTTTATGTTGCAAGAACAGGTATCTCATTTTATAATTTTAGAAGCCAATTATGATATTTCAATCTTCTTAGCCACTAAAACTGTTAAAACTCATCAGTGTTTATAAAAATACTAAGTGAGATTTCATATTTTCCATTTTAAAGAAGAGAAAATCAACTGTTTACTAAAATAAATGATTTAGTTGGTGGGAAAGAGTCTGAGGCACAAAAGGCGTTTGTGTCTCCCATGTCTGACTTTAGTCCTCCAGACTATACAAATGTCCTGTGGCAAAAAGTCATCAGGATGGGTATGGCCCTCATGCCTCACTGGACAACAACAGGGGGACCAGAGTCATTACAAGGCACCCTACCTGGAGGTCAGGCCTCTATCCCCACCTTCACAAGATTAGAATCGCCACAGCCCTTCTATACTTAGAGAAGGGAGGAGATGTCAGGGGCAGCCCTGCTTACACACTGAAGGTCTAAAATCAGCCATAGGCCTAAAATCAGCAACAGGCTTGTCAAACATGTATAATAACACTAAGTCTTGGGTCTCTGTGGATAAACACTGAAACAGATGGCTATAAGCTATTGTAAACAGGCAGCTTTTGTGGAAATTTACCAGCCTGAGTAGTCATAGACCTTGTAAATAGATAGCCTTGTCAGATAATACCAACTTAGATAAGGACAAGTGAATCATAGGCAGAGTCATAGTGACCTGTCCCCTGAACCTTCACCCAGCCGATATCATGTTCTGAAAGATATCTGTACTCCCGCTGAACACCCACGCTCCAGTGTCACCCCCTTCCCCACATTCTGCCTTTTTGTGTTTATAACCCCTGTGTGAATAAGTAAAAATTACAATTTAATTTAAAAATAAATAAATTAATTAAAAAAATGTCCTGTGGCACCTTTTTCAAACTCTCTAATTCTATACTTCTTTTGAAGCCTTTGAAGTTTTTAATTCTGGAAAGCGAAAACAAACATAAAATAAATAGTAAAGAAAGATTGTTTTTCCATGATAAGGAATGGGAAGCCTGGCATGGTTGTACATGTCTAAATGGAAGCGTTTGGAAGTCTGAGACAGGCGGTTCTTATCTAGGAATACACAGTAAGGTCCAGGGCTGCTGGGGCTACAGAGTGAGACTCTGTTCTTCAAAATATGAAACAAACCAAAAGCCCAGAACAGTATAAAAACCTTTTTTTAAAGGAATGCTAATTTAAAGAAACATATATTATTAATATCTTGAGGATTTCATTCAATGTGTTTTAATTATATTTACCATAAATTCTTCTACCTCCTACAACATCCACTCTACTATCCCAAACCCCTCCAAACTTCATATCCTCTATTTTTCTTTTTACAACCCACCCAGCCAAGTTTGTGGTATTCATATACAAATTGGTGTAGGATCTTACACTGGAGCATGGTCACATTCCAGTGGCCATACCTGTAAGGAAAACATCACTCAACGACGTCATCAGCTATCACTAGCTCCTCAGTTAGGCAGGTGAGCCTCTCATTCCTGGGTGCTAGATTGTTAAATGACTTGATCTTAGAAAAATCATAGTCAGAAAACAGCTGCCATGAGCTTGTAGAGTACAGTGGTCTGTCTTGATCAGAAGACACTGGATCCCAGCCCTCAACCTTTTGCTCATACAATCTTTCTGCTTTTTCTGAGGTGATCCCTGTGGCTTGCAGAAAGTGATGTGTATGTATTATCCGTGGGTTAACATTCTACTGATACTTTTTCTTTGCCCTTCAACCTTTGTACTTTTCTGGATTAATTTCTGCCCACTGCAGAAAGAAACTTATCTAATGAGGATCTATAGCTGCCCTAATCTGTAGCTAGAGAGATAGTAATGTATAAGACAGTTAGACGCCTAATCTATAGGTAGAAATACCTAATCTATAGGTACAGATTCCTAATCTATAAGTGGAGAGATACTAATGTAGAGGACAGTTTGATATTTAGCAAAATTTAATTTAATTTAATAGGTTCACCCTATAGGCATATGAGTTCCCTAGATAGTGGTAAGATGTACAGAACCAGACTTGTGTGTTTTCCTTCAGAGTGAAACTTAAATCAAATCAGAGAATAGTTATCCACCATCAAAGTTTTCATTTCACTGCTATACCCATGGGCATATCTTGCTATGTTAGGCATTACTGCATTTCATAGAATTTACAACTGGGTAAGATTGTTGGTGACTTTTGCTCCCCAGGTTACCTAGCACATTCCTGTACTTTGAAAAGTTGCCAGCAGGGAGGAAGCTTCCTAGTCAGCACCAATTTGATTTCTTTAAGTCCTGTGACCAAAGTGTTTGGTGTTTTCAACAGGATGGTCTTACCATTTAGTTTTGGTGAGACAATAAGAGAAATTCTAACATTTTTAATAAACAGATCAACACTGGTTCCTAAGTTGTAGTTTTTTCTATTATTAAAAGGTCCTTTTACAGATAAAAGAGTTTCCTCTATTTACCTGTATTTTTTAAATAATGTTCACAAAAATAGGTTCTTGTAGTTCCATTTTTAAAAAATCAAGTAATAAAGCGAAAGGATATCTGCATGGTTCAAAATGGTTCTTAGTGAACTGAAATCGTTTCCCAAAAACAACTATGATATGAAAAAAACATAAATTTCTAAGACACAAAAATTAACTTACTGTCAAATTCTAGAAATAAATTAACTGAAAATACGAATAAGCTGTAGTACTAGCAGTAAAGTTGCTTCACCTTCTTTCTCTCATTTTCTATTTGCTTCATCATATATCTAGATAAAAGCATAGTGATTGGTTCAGGGAGAGGTTGAAAATCCAACTTGAACCCTGGACAGAGAAGTATAAGGGCTTTAGGAGGCATTTGGTCATGAAGTTAAGAAATGTTTATGTGGAACTTATAGCAACCTTCCTTAGATGGCATGGGACAAAACGAATGGACCTAGAAAAACAGGGAGCCTGGGTGACATCGTTGAGTGGTCCTGCCAGAACAGCTCCAGAGACTTTCTGCTACATGCACCTTTTATCTATTCTCTCTCTCTCTCTCTCTCTCTCTCTCTCTCTCTCTCTCTCTCTCTTTCTCTTTTTACCACAGTTAGAATTCTAACTTTGTTTTGCTTTTAACCACTGGTGAATGAGATTGTTAGTGAGGCAATGTGCATAGTATAGTCAGCCAAGACCTGGACCACTGAGTTTTCACAATCATAATTAGAGCAGCAAATATCTACTGTGTTGTATAAAGTGTAAGCATAGCAGTGTATAAAGACACATGGGGAATATAAGAACACTTGGTATGGTATAAATATATGGAGGCAATTTAAATTAAGTTTATAATTCCTATAGATAAGTTGAAATTGCTATATGTTCTCCACCAGTAATTAAATGTAATCTGATAAACAATCTTCATATATTGAGAAATGACATTATAGACAATGCTGACTTATCTCCATTCACCTATCAAAGAGTACACCTATCCTGCCTAGTTTGCTGAGCTCATTAATTGGTAAGTAAACTTTTGTGCCTAAGAATACCTTTGTATCCCTGCCTACAGAACAGTTTTGCCTTTGCCAATGTGTGACACTAAAGAATATGTACAAGCATGCATATCTAGGCTATCAAATAGTTTAAATGAGCACTCTGATATAAAGTTTAAGGAGAAATGATGAGTGTATGTTCATAAGCAATGGCACAAATACCCCCCCAAATGGTTACAAAAGTATTTACACCTTTATTCAAAAATATTTTTGCCAACATTGAAATTTCATATTTAGTGCTGTATTATTTGAATTTCTCTAATTAAATTCAAATTTTTCATAGGCTTTAAAGTTCAATTCATTGTAGTTAAAAGTGGTAAGACACATTGGTATTTTCTTTGGCTATGAAGACTGGTACTAGAGAGGAAGAAGTCCCAAGAGACATATGTTTGTTCAAATCGCAACCAGACATTGATCAGTTCACACTGTGATTAAGGCCCTGGACTGAGGCTAAGAGCAAAAATACAAAGGATAGAAGCATTGCAGAGGGGAAATGGATTGCAATCAACACACAGTCCCGTTTTGCTGTGAGCTAGTTACCGAGTAAAGCAATGATTTTCTAAAGCAGCATGCACTTCTTTGCACTTATGTATCAATCCTGTAATTCCAGAACTCTTCCTTCTGAGTTTTGGCCTGGCCCACATGTACAGAGAGCTTCCCATGTTGCCCAATTTTCTTTTCATTTCTCCTGTGGGTATTTATTAGGCTCTGCTTCATGCAAGTCAAAAACCACCAGCTTCATAAAAAGAGATACAGGGTTGCAAAACAGTGTTTGTGCCAACTGAGAGCCACGTTTGAAAAGACTGCCCACACAGGTTGAATAAAATGATTCTTCTGGAAAACTGATGAGACATTCTGCTCACTCATTTATAATAAGACTGTCTGTTTAGTCTACACTGTAGGTTTCTTTCCTCCTCTCCTTACTACATAACTACCTTCACTGAACTTTAAAAATGTCATGTAAATGTCTCTATCAATCCATTTTAACTTTTTTGAGAATATCAATATTATGTTTCTTTAAAAAAAAAAAAGCATTTGATCAGTGAGTCGTGTGTTCTACCTTTCAGCTTTGGGAAGATTCCTTGACTATGAGATTTAGATGCATGAAAAGACATTAATCCCTATTGATGGCCTGCCTATGCCAGACATTGTGCTGGGAGCTTTTAAGGATTATTTCACATTATGCTTTATTCTTTTCTGTCTTTAAAAAAATATTACTGTTATTAGCACAAGCAGAAGTTGTATAAGCCATGACTTGGCTATTATCCCTCATGTTTCTCGTTTAACATGGAATCTGAGAAAAAAGTAATCAGAACCCTATTCAGATCTCCATCTCATGAAGGAAACTTTAAAAAAGAAACCATTCTCACCAACTTTGTCCTAGAAAGTGTGCTTAAAACCTTTTATTTAAGCTTTTATCATGATTTAATTTGCAAGCGAACATATGATCATTATAGAAAAACTTACAAAATCCTAATGCTAAATACATTAAAAGAAGTAACAATAAAAGTGTCTTGTTTTGTTAATAGGAAAGGAAGCTGACACATAATTCCCTTCAGAAGATGAAGTTTATTTAAGACAGGGTCAGGAGATAGGAGGAAAAGCATAGACAAAAACAATAGAATATAGAGAGAGCTAAATATGACATGATATTAGAAAGAAGGGGAGGATTCCCTTTAAAACCTGGTCAGGAGTTAACAGTGAGAATGAGAAAGTTATCACCAGAGAATGAAACCAAGCTATTATGAGAGAAATGGGAGAGAGGGAGAGAAGCCCAAGCATCCTCCAATGGCCTTCAGACACTTCCCTGAACAGGTCCCAAGATCAAAGGAATTATCAGGCATTTCTACATTTTTATTTTGCTGAGGCCAGGTGGCTGGTGGGGAGTTAGAAATCATGTGATTTAGTTCAGCATAGCTTAAATGGCAAAGTTCATGGCCAGGTAACATAAATTGAGAGCTGTCAAGCCACAGCAAACTTGTTTTTGACTCTGTCCCAGAGAGCGGCTCAGAGTGGTATGGCCTGACTTGTTCAGGATGTGGGAACTGACCTACAGGTGAAAACATGTGTTCTATCAACAGACAACTTCTATGCAGCCACATGTATAAACATATATAAAGACATATTTACCTCAATATTTCTATCTTGATTTTGTGATGCTTACAGAAATGTATGAGTTTCTCAACACTCATAATGGTATCATTAAGATATGTTTATTTAAATTCAATAAGGAAAGAGGACTTTGAGTAAAAGTAGCAGACATGATACTGTGGGCAAGACCAGGAACCTTTTTGCAAAGCCTCCTTTCCCTGGTCGACCCAGATACTTTGTGCAATGTAGGAGGCAGGCATAAAAAAACAGTCATTGGTCCTGGAAGATCACTTATTAGATACTATACATAATATTCCTAATATTGTGCCTGCTACTATATATATATATATATATATATATATATATATATATATATATATATATATGTGTGTGTGTGTGTGTGTGTGTGTGTGTGTGTGTGTGTATGTGTATGTATATGTATATATAATATTCCTAACATAGTTTTTGCTGCAATGTAGATAATACATTTGAAAGAGCACTTCTGGGGAGGAGGACATCTCTTAAATTATTTAGCCTTTATAATCTGGAGGCCTGCACATGTCTTGCATTGTTCAGCCCTCAGGCTTTGGGAATTATGTTGGAGTTACTGAAGCCATTCTTTCTGCCATGAACGTACAATGCCCTTTCATCTCTTAGAAAGTGGGGACACTCAACCACTTACTCTCACTGCGTATAGTTAAGATATTAATGTTTTAACACCTCTGAGCTATCTATAGATAAGATATTTGATTCTCATGATATGTGTGTATTTTCATGAGGCTGGAAGCTGGTGGTTTCAGGTGATTTCAGTTAGAGGGATTTTGTTTAAATCCTCAAGTAAACGTTCATGAAGTGCCAAAGTTTTGTCCTTTAGTTTTGGCAGGAGGAAGAAAACCAGTTCTAAAAGCAATAAAACCCAGGGATGATACATTGTCAAAATAACAAGCAGATGAGTTAAAATGGCAAAAGAAAGTTGAGCTCACCAGGCAATGGATGGTGTTCAAAATTTTATGATTAAATGAGTTGATATTATGTTTACACTAAAGAAGAGACTACTTATTTTTTAGAGGTTAGAAAGTAAACTGGTTGGGAAGAACTCTATGATCTCATACAGCAACATTTTATCCAAAGTAAGTTGGCACCTGTCAAACCAAGTAGAGGCTCTGAAGCTTGCCTTTGCCTCCTCTGGAGTGGAGTAAATAGTTCCCTCATGATTCCATGTTTACATTATTGAAATTATTAAGACATTTTAAAAATAACTTTATTTCTGGACTACACTAACTCATTAAAATTACGTTTTATTTAGTGTGTGTGTTTCTGTGTGTACATGTGGCCTCACACAATGATTCCAATGTGATGTAAGAGGACAACTGTTCTGGAGTCACCATTTACCTTCCATCAATGGATGATTTTGATATTGAACTTAGGTATTGAGCAGTTTGTTAGACTTGGCTAGTGGGCATTTTTACTTGCTGATCCATCTCAATGTGCCCACAGCTTTGCTTTTAGGCATTTATTGTATTTGGCATTAGGCTGAACAAATTGCATATAATATTTCCAAAGTAATCACTTAAGGGAAAAACTTTTATTATTCCTGTTCTACACATGAGAAAACTGAGCAAAGAGGTTAATCAACTTGTTCAAGTTTGCAGAGCTACTAAGTAATTGAATTGATTCATTTGAAAATATTAAGGAGGCGTGAATAGTTGCCCGGCATTTTGTTTTGTTGTTAATGTAGAGAAGTAAACAGAGCACAGCAAGCACCTGGCTTCACAACACCGGATTGCTATAATTGATGAAGCGGGAGGAAAATATGAGTGAGAGATGGTGAGAGCTACAGACCGTTGACTTTCAACAGCTCAGGTTCCATTTCCACAGGCAATTATTTAAAATAGCCATAAAGTTCAAGTTCAATGAAAAAATGATTAGCAGGAAATTGGTAGTACAATCCATCAGAAATAGTATTGCACAACAGCCATTTCTTCTGAGAGTGCTGCATTGTGTTGTGTTGTGCTGTGTTATGTACTTACCTATGCATGTGTAGGTAGAGTGCTTCATAATCATGAGAATTGTTAGGTATCAAAAGGAAGAGCATATGAACTCATCTCTGTCCCCATGATAAGGACAAAGATATGATGAGTCTGGTTTGTTTTGTTTGATTGTTTTTGCTTTGTTGGTTTTTTTTTCTCCTTTTCCTTTTCTTGTCAGTGCTTAATGCAACCAATCACCAGTCACCAGGAGCTTTTTTTGTTTGGTCAACTTATGTTTCCAAAAAATGATCTTGATATATTACATGAGAACTAAGGTAAATCTATTGTGATGATATATATACCTGCAATCCCAGCACTTGTGTTCTGAGGCAAAAGAATGGCCATAAGTTTAATACCAGCTTGTATTTTGTGGCAAGACCCTGTTACAAGAAGAAACAAATGAACAAATAAATGAGACTTGAAACCAAAATAAACAAATAAATAGGACTGGAGAGATGTTTCAACAGTTAAGAAAGCTTAATGTTCTTGCCCGGGACAAGAGGTCAGTTTGCAGAAAAACATGTGGGAGTTCCGGCATGTATCTGAATTCCAGGGTCCAAAAAACTATATCTATATTTTCTTCTGTTAATGTTAGCCTCTCATGCTAAAGAGTTGCAGCTAGGATTAGTGCTTCAGTACTTCGTCTGGCCCTTCCATAGGTCACATTAATTTCCCAGACATAGAAATTCATTTGGTTTATTCTGAAGCAATAGCTGTATTGGGGAACTTACTACAGAAAGTACACATGATCCCTAGGTGGTGCCAAAGAAAAAATATGAGGAACATTGGTATTATCTAATGCCAACTAGAATGGAGACTAGATACCAGTGGGAAATGGATTCATAGACATATATGTGGACTGGATCTAGTGTCAATTACACACCTCCCTGAGTTCACAGTATCCCTATGAAGGTATGCCTAGTAGCAATAAATACCAAGTTCTCTTCAAAATCAGAAAACCCAGCAGGGAACTTTTAATACCTCACCTGATTCCTCCTTCCTGGAGAATCAATGTCAAGATGGGCTGTATCATAGATAAATCTTGTGAGTACAGATACAGCTTTCTTAAGAGAAAACTCAAAGTAAAATATGTCTCTTTTTCTTCAGAATATACAACATGTTCCAACACATGAAGTTGAATCTCTTCAACTTTACACAGAGAAAACAAACAAACAAACAACAAGAAAAAACAGCATTTGGTCAGTGAGAAATAATTCTGAATCAATAAGTTATAAAAAAAGAATGGAGAGAAAACTCATTGGATAAAATGCTTGCCATGTAAGCATGAGGATCTGAGTTCAGATCCCCAGCACCATCAAAAAAAGAGGACATATCAGCATGACTATGTAACTCTAGCACGGGGGTACACAGACAGGCTGATCCCTTGTCACAGTGAGCCTTGTGAAAACAGTGAATTCCAGGTTCCCTAGCTTATCTCAAAATCTAAGATGCAAAGTGAAAGAGACACAAGATATCAACTGATGTCTTACACACTTCATACCAATTTATATACAAATGCTTATTATAAAATGTACATATACTATATTATATACATACACAGATTAAAATGATCTCTCTGAGTTACTTTTTATCATTTTACAGAAGTAAAATATTTTAATTATTTTTCACATAAAACATAAGTCAAATAGTCACCTGAAAATATCAAGCAATGAATTACACACACACACACATTTCTTTGGAGATATATATATATATATATATATATATATATATATATCAATCAAAGAGAGTTAAACAAATAATTTAAGATTTATTTTCAAGTTATTGTTCCAGACTATAAATAATTTGGGAGTGCTTAATTAGGAATAAAAAAATATATAACTTCTGAAAATTCAAAATGACCTCACAATTTATGTAATTAATAAGCAATTTATCTCATTTTCACAAATTACCCATCCAATGCATTCAGAATAATAAGCATTGTCTGAACTAGCTGAGCAACCCCCTCGTATTCATTATTAATTCAGCACACTCTATAATTACAAAGGCATTTCCCTCCCTTTTGTCTTCTGTACCTTATCATTGCCAACCTCATTATTCTTTCTCTTCTATGTACACAATTATTGTGGATACAGACAAACAGTGACACAGCACAGCTCCAGTCATTATTGGTGAGCCAAGACTCAACCTCCGTAGAAGTAATTAATGTAGACTGTTGGCCATTAAAATATAACTGGAGCTCTGCTGCCCTTAGATGACCTTTATCCAAGCTTTACTCAGAAAGCATCATTGATATAACTCATCCCATCGAAGAGATGAGAAACCTTAATTGAATACCTTGCCATCAAATTGCCCCAAATCTCCAAAAACATTAAACCATAACATGATACCACAAGTGAAACATTCTTCTGTTATTACACTGTGATTTGAAATTAGCATGCAATACATACTAGTAAATTACCTACAGCCTACTCGCGTAAGATTCATGTGGAATGTAAATAGCTTTCTTGCTTAAAATTGGGTGTCGTTCTTGAGATGTATTTGTTATATACACAGATATTCACAAATCCAAATTAACTTCAAAATCTGAATCCCAAATATTTCAGAGGAGAGTCCTTCAGTGACTTATGGGATATTGCTATACTATCTGAAATGTGCGCATGAACAGGGGACTTCAGTGACAGTAGATAGGGACAAATCTAGAGTAAAGGTCAGATACTCAAATGCTTTTACATTTTGAATCATTCATACACAGATGATGATTAGAATTCATTTCCCATGACACTGACAAGTATTCTGCCTGCTGTTGAAGGTGAGGGTCTGCTGGGAAGTAAACCTGGCTTGCATTTCATTTCTTCTGAAAGCTACCCTAATTTTGTGTTCACAAACCAGTTTCCCGGTTGATGTAAATATTTTATTATACATTTAATAATGCTGGTAATTCCTGAAGGCATGAAATATGTCTTGGTTTTCAGAGTTATTTCTCATGCATTATTTTATCATCTCTGCAACATCAGATGAGTATATGAGCCCTGAAGAATGAAGTGACCCTGCAAGGTCAGGCTGCTGGAAAATATCTGAGCTTAAATTTAGTCTTTTGGCAAAGATTCCAAACATTTCCCTTTTCAATATTGTACCACACTCATTTGTTGTGAAATATAAAGACAGAAGCTGATTTCATTAAAAATGAATCTTTCTACTAGAACGTGTTCAACTTAAATTTATAGCAACTGGGTTGAGCAGTGGATAATAAATCAAATGTATTTATATTTTTTTCTGTCTTCTGTAAACTACATCTACATCTGATGAATTCATATGGTCACATCCTTCACTGCATGTTAATAGTTTG
The DNA here is from genome assembly GCF_004785775.1 of Grammomys surdaster. Classification (NCBI taxonomy): domain Eukaryota; kingdom Metazoa; phylum Chordata; class Mammalia; order Rodentia; family Muridae; genus Grammomys; species Grammomys surdaster. Next base: position 2,970,211 of record NW_021620876.1, read on the forward strand.
CCAAGGGAAAGAACAATGCCCTCCTTGTTGGTTCAAATATAATATTCAAAATTAATGGAGTGAATGTTAACTAACATCTATTTACTAAAACATAAGTCAATTTAAAAAGTTGAGAATATTGGAAAAAATGTAAATTGATTTAAAGTTTCTAACATCACACCTAGTTTTAGGGTACCAAAGTTGTTTTGGTTTTAATTGTGCTTTCTGTTACAAGTATTAAGTAAATGTTTTGTGCTAAAATGCATTTTTCTCAGCAATTTCAAAAAATTGGAATATTACTTCCAATTTTCCCTTCATCCCTCCATTATTTTTCATACACATTTACACACACATGCACTCATGCACACACACATGCGCGTGCGCACACACACACACACACACACATTTATATATATTTTCTAAATATATAAATAAAACCTGTATAATCCACAGCACGTTACGTGTTACTTGTAGTTATATGATTCTTTCAAGGCTGACAATTTGGAATTGATAACCAATATATGGCTCTAACAGTAAATCTTAAATATATGTGTGCTTGTGTATATAAAGTTCAGAAATGACAGATATTGACAGTGGTGACAGTGGATATTTTCTTTAATTTTTCTTCAGCTAAACAGCTGTTTCACAGATGCATACTTTCAGCAAAAATAAAATACAGAGGCCAATGTGAAAGAGATGCTTTGTGCCTGATGATTAAGTAAATGCATACACACTGATCTATAGTTTCCTATGTAAGTAACAGCAACAGTAAGCATATGGTATATTCATTAATGTAGTATATTCCTTTCCACTCATTTTGTGGATGAAGAAAATTATATGATTAAAAGTAATAACTAATTATCCAAATAGTAAATCATATGTTCCAGGATCCTGTAAAAATGCACAAGGTGCAACACATGGAAATTTTAAATGAACAAGCATAAAATTGTTTCTTTGATTCTGAAACACTAAACTATTGGTCTGAGGAAATGATGATATTTCATAACATTATGCCTTATGAAACTCATCATAATTTAGTTATATATGTACATTCATTGCAATTAAATTTATTTACCTACTAGTTCAGATGAAAATTGAGGTTCAGGAAACAGAATTTTAGTAGAGACTGAAAAAGCATGTTTCCTATTATTACTGTTATGCATGTATATATTGTAATTTAACATACACATATACTCAAATAGACAATCCCAGTCAATTTTGTGTTTAGTGCTTGGAACTGGCTTACCTATCAAGGGGACACAGGAGATGTTTAAAAGGGGGAAAGGGAGAGGTAAAAGTATAAGTGCAGTTTGAATGTGTAATCCTCTCAGAAGATATAAATACAAACACTTGCATCGTCGAAGATAATGAGCGCATAGGTACAGAAAGAGAACTTCATGGTAGCTAGTTGTTAAACTTATCCTCCAAATACTCTAAGGCTCTTGGACTTTGTACCTCCTTACGGTCTTTTTCCATGTCTAATCTGGTGACACTATATAATAAGGAGGAGGTACATAAATGATGCTTACTGAATTATGAAGTAAGTCCTATCAATGTTGACATGTCTGATTGAGTTTCTCAGAACACTTTCACTGGATACAGACAACATCATGAAAGAATTCTACTTCTGGTGGAAATCGAACTATCCTGTGAGGCTGATGAGAAGGAAGAAGAAGAAGAAGAAGAAGAAGAAGAAGAAGAAGAAGAAGAAGAAGAAGG